>NW_026136708.1:5003973-5188973 GCF_905237075.1 Dicentrarchus labrax
CTGTAAAAAATGTGGAGGAAGAGGTTTTGAAATTGCTCCACCACACCATGTTTCCACATGCGTCACTTTAAAGGTTGTGCAGTTGCAGGTTTTATATAAAGTGAGCTGTGGGGGTGGTATTAGAAAATGTGTGATTTATTTAAGTGTTAGTACACTCAAGATTAACTCTTTCACAAGGAGTGAAAGTAATTACATCTTATTATAAAATATGTTTTTGCCATTTCTTAATAAGGCCCAGACATATTACTGCATGATATGGAAAAAAGTGCATGTTGTGGCGTGAAGCTGGGCCACAGGTGACATGCTGAAACAATACAGATGCAGATTCAGCTCTGCTGCTTGTTGCATGAATGAAGGATGACAGAGTAATGAGCAACACATATTATGATGCAGTGAGAGCTATTGTAAGCATGTTGTGAATGAAAATGTATCACTATATCAGAAGTTTGTATCTTCCATCAAAAATGTATTAATTGCTCAGAGGTTTTCTGTCTCACCATCATATGCTGACAGTATGCTCATGTGGCGCTCGTGACGCCTTGAAGTGCAGCACTTCAGATTAATTCTGAATGACTTCTGTAGTTCTGTGATGCAAAGTGCTTTGATGACTGGTGGGAGATACATTATATTTACGGTAAACATGAACACATGCATTCATTCACACACTAAATTAAATATAAAATACAAAGGTATTTACTTTTCTTTCTATTACACAACACACACACACACACACACACACACACACACACATCTGCACAGTGACATAATGCCAAGGCTGTCATGCGTCTTGTGCTCAGATCTCTCTCGGGACACATCTGTCTCCTGCTGCAGCTGCTGTCTTCAGGCTCAGCCCATCTTGCCTGACAGCCTACAGTGTAACAGAGGAGTGCTGTCGGAGCGCACTGCCTCCTCTGTCTCACTGCAGCAGACTTTACGCGTGTAACTCGGAGAGAGAGGCTAGACTTTAACTTTAGTAGTCACATTCTGTGGTGTTTAACCCATAACCCCATGTCCGTAATTCTTATCTTAGACTGGGTCTGTGCATACTGTAGCGGTTTGTGCTTATGAGAGCAGCTGAAAACTAGGGTTCAGTAGCATTTTACTGAATCTGAATAGAGCATCAGCTCATTTAAATATATTGTGGTAGATTGTTTTTGGGTTCTGTTCGGTTAAGTTCACTGTAGTAACAAAATGTATTTCAACAATTTAACGGAAGTTTAAAGTACCTGTATGTAGGATTTAGTGGCATCTAGTGGTGTAGTTATAGATTTGAACTCCCTCCCTTCCCTTCCAAGCGCAAAAGAGAAACTATGGTGGCCGCGAAACATGCAAACGCACCTATCTAGAGCTAGTGTCTTCTGGGAAACTGTAGAAACATGGCAGACACCATGGAAGGAGACCTGTGGTGTCTGTAGATATAAACAGATAAACAGCTTCTAAGGTAACAAAAACAGATCCTATATTCAAGTAACTTACAGTATACACTAATGAAAACATATCTATGAACATTATATTCCATTTCTGCCAATAAAACCTCCTGAATGTTACACTGGACCTTTAAATAACTTAAACTTAACCATTGACATGGACACTTGCAAGTTAAATGATTACCTGAATGTTTTGTACACACAGTAGCTCTTTGCTCGCACAAAAAGTGAAGATGAATAATTGAATAAAAATATTGATAGAGTATGAACTTAAGCTAAAATCAAATTGCTGCCACAACATATCTATTCTGTAAATCTCATGTGTGCCCTCCTTTGAAAAAACAGTTGTACTTTATATTCTTAGGTTTCACCCCATAGTTTTGTATTCATTAGACAGAATATTGTCCCTGTATCGGCCTATGCAGATGGAGACCTTATTTCCATACAGACAATCAAATCTTGCACAAAGTAATGCTGCTTCAATTCTATTTAAAATCTGTCTCTTCTTCTTTATGGATGTGCAATACGAAATCCCTGGATTACCACTTTAATGAATCCAGGATCCAGGCCTTGTACTACCAAATCCAAAATGTAAGCATATATACATAGAGCTAAAAAGAACATTTGTCATTCATACCAAGACCATACCAAAAATATAACTCAAATGTGAAGCACTAAGCCCCCTTCCACCAAACCCGCAAGTTCAGACTGCAGCAGAAGGTTGCCCTGCCAAAATAGGAACGCAGTCTCTCTGAAATGACCTGTGAGAGACCGAAGTCTCCCATCACAGGCTATACAATATGCTGAAAAGTTATTCTGGGATTTTTGCCCAATGACACCAAAAAAAGCTTCCTGCCCCAGCTTTTATGGACAAAGCGCTTTACAATATTACCTCACCCAATCACACACGTATGGCAGCGGAGCGGCCCTGCAAGGTGCTGGACTGCCCATCAGGAGAAACTTGAGGTTCAGTGTCTTGCTCGAGCACACAGGGATGGAGCCACCGACCCTGGGGCTAATGGACGACCTGCTCTACGTCCTGAGCTGCAGCCACCCCTGTCTGGCAGGCCATATTAACACAAGGCTGTGTTGTGCCTTGTCCTATTTAATAGAGGCAAGATTTTTATCTTTACATATATGTGTCCATATTCTGCATCTGCATCATAACTACCTCATAGAGTACTACCTCCTCACACACAGGTCATGGTACTAAAGCAGGGGTTCCCAAACTTTTTCCTTCAGGGACCCCTTTTCTATTATTTAGTAAACTGACGGCCACTGACTAAGTGATATTTTATGGGTATTTCATATTATATTCAAAACTGTACAATTAATCCAAATAGTGAGCTCAGTAGTTTGCATAAAACAAGTAATCTGGATTAATTTTGAGCAGATTATTTCCTGTTAAGGAAACTTTTATACAATTCTCTTTCTGTATTATGTATTTGTATTATTTTTAACAATCATACAGACTTAATAGGCTTATTTTCTGACAAATTCAGTGTTTTCTTGTCCTATTGTTCTATTAGACAGTAAATTTAACAATTTACTTTACTTTTCTTAACATAAATGAACCAAATGCTGAGAAATAGGCCTACTGTGTATATTGTTTACGTTTTCTAGCCCTCCTTAAAATCAAGAAGGCCTCATGACTCACCATAAAGCCATGGCAACCCCAGGTTGGGAACCACAAATGTAGGGAGAAAGTCCAGATGAAGAGGATGTTAATGGTGCTGTGTCTTTATGTACCAAATGCACCCCATGATATCCCGGTGGTGCATTGCTCCCTCTGGCACCATTATCTTAATAATATCCTGTAGTGTGTGATGCAGCATTATTTTTAAATCTTGTATTGTAGTGTGCATGTTTGAGATCAGACAGAAGACAATCTCTTTGGGTGATTAATGTGAGTGATGCAACCCAATTTTAAAATCTGTTAGGATTTTGAAACTGAAGCAGCGTGTTCCCGGCTTTACAAGAGTTGATGTTAAGTGTCAGCGTTGTAATCAAGGCTTCCTAATGTGCGACGCTGTTATTTTCCTGTATTTAGAAGTAACAAAGCAGAAAGAATAGGGTCTTGATTTACACAAATGCAGGTAATCAAACAGCCTTTTGAAAACCAATGAGGAGTAGTGACATTCAGCCATACTCAACATGGGTCCAAAATGCTGCTTATCCTGAATTAATTCATCAAAGGTCTGCGAGAAATTACATTTTTTGGTGAGCATCAACCATGTCGGGTCACTTCACTGGTTTCAGCTGATAGTGAGGGCATCCATACAGCCGGCTAATCTCCATATATAGAAGTGTGTGTGTGCATGTGTCCGTCTAAAGGCCTGTCTCTCTGTCATTTTTTTGTTTGTGTAAGTGTGGATTCCCCTCTCCACCTCCCATAAGCAATTGAACTTAATAGGATTATCAGATTGTTGCATTGTTTAAATAACATTTTCTGTTTACCATTATCTAATTAACTTACCTCATGTCTTATTAACATATTGACAATGAAGCCTTTTGTCATACCTGCTGTGATTTCATTTGTAAAATAATTGATTTGCTGTATTATCCATTTAATTAACAGGCAGTGTGGAGGCATGATTAGTCAGAACTTTAATTTCAGTTTTGCACATTATGAATCCTGCGTTCCTTGGTGAACTTGGGTCACACACAGGCAGAAAGCATTTTTCAAAATTGGATTTCCAGGGCAAAGCATATCTATCTTCCTTAGACAAATGGCCTCCAGATTGTGGTGCAGGGACTGTCTGAGCTGCTTGGGAAGGTTGGAAGGGGTCTTTGTGAAGAAGCATATAACTTCTCTGATAGATGTGTCTCTCTCTCCACTTTCCTCCCTCTCCATCAACAATGTAGACAACCAAATTAGATCAACTAACTGAGCCGCTGTCTACACCCACCACACACACACACACACACGCACACACACGCACACACATAGATACACACAGACCTTCATCAGGCCTCCATTTCACAACTTTCTAAAATAGTTCAACCCCTGTGTATAGTGGGGCCTATATGAAAAAGGACAAACACCTGTCAATAAAACAATAGAAACCATATTCCCCTGGCCAGTTCCATCCAGATAGAGGCTTAAAGAAATACTTCTTTATCTTGGGAAACACACTGATTTGCGTTGTTGCCAAGAACTGAAGAAGATCGATGCCACTCTCACAGCTGTACATTAAATGTGAAGCTATTGCCAGCAGCCAGTTTGCTTAGCCCATTGTAAAACCACAAATTGTTGTTCTTACATGTTTTTATCGTTTAATTTACTTTCAGACAGAGGCAGGCTAGTTGTTTCCCCCAGTCTTTATGCTAGGCTAACATAAAGACTGTTGGTTAGCTTCATATAACGTACAGTCTTGAGAGTTGTATCAATCTTCTGATCTAACTTCCATGAAGAAAGTGAATTTTGACTTTCCCAAAATGTCAGAACAGACAGATCACAAATGCTTTCTGAATCAATTATTAATGTGCAAGGCATACTATACATTTCACTCTTGATTTTATTTTGATATCATACCTTCTGTGTATTTTTACTGTGTAATGTAGTTGCAAGTGATGACCATTTTGGAAACTTGCCTTGGTGGTGTGTTCAACACAGTCCGACATCTACAGTGTGGCAGTTGGCTGCTGAAGTGCGGTACACTCCTGAGCTATGTTGTGACACAGTGAGGGCCTGAAAATGAACAATCAGCAAACATGACTGCTTTAAAAATGTAAAAATGTGACGTAATTCCTTGCAGTAAAAAGGTTTCTCTTTGGCAGCCAACATCAGAGTTGGATGTTGCAGCTGCTTTGAAGCACTGCAAGGATGCAAAAAGTCCCTGCTCGCAGTGTCATTACCACACAGCAATAAACTTTGGCATTCAAAAATGGCAGCAAGTGATGCATTATCTGTTCCAGGTGAGCTTCAGGTCGCTGCATTGTTGATTTTCATAGCGTATTGAAATAAATGGAAGCCAGCTGCTACCCGGAAAGCATAAAATCAATCTCAAAACTTATGGTATACTTTCGAAAAATGGTCTCTCTGAAGGAACACCCTTAAATGGAGCTTTGAAAAAACCAATGCAGCATGGCAGGCCTCAGTGTATATGACTGCGGTACGTCTTGGATTCGTGCCTGAGCCTCCTTTCCTCACCCCTAGGCTCTCAAGAGACAGATTGGCACCACACATACTGTTGCTACGTATATCTCCCTTGGTCTTCTCAAGCTAAAGAGGTCCAATAAAACATCTCAGCTGAGAGTACTAGCAGGAATGTTCTCATAACCATCTTTTGCAAATTATGATAATTGGTTGGTTAATGAACGAATTAAGGCCATAAAGTGGCAGCATCAGCACTGTGTAGATACATAAACTATCCACAGAGGCAGCTGGGTGCAAACAGCTCCAGTAGGAGAAGTGAGGGGACATTAACATCTACATGCCATCTATCCCTCAATCCATATTTATTTTTTATAAAATACAGTTTATCATGGTAATGCAAAAACTCAAGAAGGCTTTTAAAGGTTCAGAGTTCCACTAAAAATGAAACAACAACAAACAAATCTAGGACAAGCAGCTGCGCAAAGGACGACAGAACAGAAAAACCTACAAACCGACTCTATTATTTAGCAAGAAATAACAATTCAGGACTAATTTATAACGTGAAACTATTCCCGTGCCTCATATCACTCCATTTGTTTTAAAGCTTATTTTTAGATGGAGCTTTGGTTTGCACTTTCACAGCTCTCTAGAAATCTCTGTTTTCAGCCTTGATAAATCACTCTTTCAAAAGCCCTCAAGAATTTTAGGTTCATAACAATGTATTTTACAGAGGTTCTTCTGTGTGTCCTGTATTAACTGAAAGGTGCTTAAGTTTATTAATTGTGTGTGTGTGTGTGTGTGTGTGTGTGTGTGTGTGTGTGTGTGTGTGTGTGTGTGTTTGCCCTTTATGTAGGAAAAATGGGGAAACAGAACAGCAAGCTGACCCCTGAAGTGATGGAGGACCTGGTGAAGAACACAGAGTTTAACGAACACGAGCTGAAGCAGTGGTACAAGGGTTTCCTGAAGGACTGTCCCACCGGCCGGCTCAACCTGGACGAGTTCCAGCAGCTCTATGTCAAGGTGAGACTCCACTGACTCACTTTCAGTTGATGGATTACACACATACTGTATGCTTCAACGCTCACACTGATTTGTATGTGTTTGCCACACACACACACGTTCACACAAACTCACTCAGCACACACGGTATATACCTCTGAGTAGATCTGACTAAAGTTCAATAAAGCAGTAAATTAACAACTAACAGTGGGTTTGGATAGATTAAAGTAGAAGTTCATCAGAGGAGAACATGAGACAGTGTCCCAGAACAGAAACGATTAGTTACACAGAATAAGGCTGAACTCATTGTACTGTTAATGTTGTTAACATATTCTCATAGTGGTTGAATCAATATCCTACACAGATCTCCAATTTGTTTTATAATATTTACGACAAGTGAATGTTTTTTTTCCAAGACATTACCATCAAATTGTACATTGATCAAATAATACAAATGTAGTATACCTGTATATGACAAAATTACACACAATTATATCAGGAGATTGAGATAATTAGTTTAAAGCTACATTGATTTAATCTTTTGATATGGTTAGCATGCTAGCAAACAGTTGCCTATTTACACATCCAGCAGACACAGTGAAACATTAGCATTCAGCTGAAACTCTGTTTGGTCTCCACCAACTCCTAAAGATAACATTGGCTCTTTAGTGGCCAAATGCTACGTTTTGTTCGCTAGCTAGTTGCTAACTCTTTATGTCTGCTTTTTTGGTGCTAAGCAGGTAGTGTACAGTAGGTGTATCAGACCTTAAATAAAACAAGGTTGGTGAGAGTATTGAGAGCATACCAACACAGTAATGTTGTGGTAGCAGAAAACTAAAACAATGAGCTGAAAGATCCTAAAACACTCTGTAGAGCTGAGAGGAACCACAGTTATGTGATAATTTCCCATGGGTTCATCACTACAAGTGACCCCTTACACCTAAGACATAGTCATGTGATCCGTTGAAATATTGATTAGTGTACCTTTAAATTCAGGTTAATGCGTAATTTGCTATGTAATGGTACAGTATTGGTGATGGTGTAGCTTAACTGAATGTAAAAAAATCTGGCCAGGTTGATCAGTATGAATTTTACATGAGAAGAGGCTCCAGTAGGAGTATTTATAACCAGATAAATAGTCATAATGGTAGTGGTAACACTTCTAGTAGTTGTAGAAGTAATAGCAGATGCACCGGTGTAAATTATTAGCTGTTTATTAAAAGACTAACAAAATGCATCATCAGTTTGTTTTCCCACAATTGATTTTAGCAGGGTTCGTTGAGGTCACATGAATATACTCTGATTCACCACAGAAACCATTGAGGGATAGTGCATTCCCATTATAAACCCTGCTAGATTTTAGCAGGCATCCTGCCATGTTCCCATTCGCCACTCCTGTATCTGGGCAGAAAACCAACAGAGAGCCAGATATCAGAGGAGCTCAGATGATTATCTTCTAATGCTAATATGTAGCCTATCGTATCTCATTACCTCTGACAGAAGAGTGTGAATTTATTCCATGATTTATTCATTTAGTTTTACAAAACAGGCAGGAACACATTCATAGAAACAATGCTCCCATAGTGAAAAAAAAAGTGTGATAAAAAAAATAAGTGGCTATAAATGGTATTCACTACTACAAGGAGTTTAGTTCTACTACTATAGTATCAATCAATGTCTGTGACCTACTGAACCTTAAAGGGGTACTCCATACTTAAACATGTTTTTGATCTGTAAACTACATTATATGACTGTTTTAAATCACTCTGAACCTCGTCCAGTGCTGAGATAGAGTCGATCATTTTGGACTCCTTTTTATCATGACATTTATATACAAAATACCCTCTAATCAGAACCTAAACCGCTGCCCTCGTTTTCAAATGTATACTGATCGAGACACAGCAATCATCACAGGAGTTTAGGCAATTTTTTGCTAAACCTCTACTTAGTATTTTTCTATGTTGGCGTAATGGTTCAGACTTATGCTTTAGACGGCTGGAGGAGAACCACCGGACTGCAACCTCTACCTTGATCCCACGCACTCACAGTCCCCCCCACAGACATACCAGAGTTGGCCTCTCTGAGCCGTTAGCTTAGCTACAATACAGACATACAGAAACACAGAGACTTTTAAAAACATGGATGTCCTTCTAGTGACTGTAAAAGCTCCAGTTTGCAGTGCAGAAACAGAGTCTGACAGCAGCTGCTCATTAGCTCTGACTACCAGCTGGCTGCTAATGCTACGCTGCTGTGGTCGGCCGGTCACTCACTCCGGGTTGTTGTCGAGGCTACGTCTGCTAAAGTTTCGGTCCTTTGCAGGTTTCTGATGCATTTTTTAATTTTGCTGAGAGGGAAGAAGCTAGCATTGAGTTTTCTGTCACCAATAAATATAAGTGCAACCTTATATTTATTGGTGACAGAAAACTTAATGTACACACAGGGCAGGTCCTAAGCACCGTCTGCCTACAGGAGGCCCAGACTGTGACTTTGATAGTCTTGAAACTGTTGCATTGCTAAATAATTATTAAACCTGTACTGGTCTGGTTTTGGAGATATGGATTCTGAGGCACTTAAATTACATTAAGTGTATTCATACAGTGTGATTAATTAACCATGTACTACTATACTGTATACATGCTGTTACATCATGCTTATCTCAGCATCTCGTGTCCTCTTGTACTGTATTCTATAACTTTAAAAGAGTTTGCACGGAAGGAAGCTAGCAGTGTAAGAATAGGCATTAATCTTTTATCACTGGTGCCAGGAAATGCCTCATAGCCAGATACATAAGACATGCCTGCTCACTGAGGTCATTGGTCTACTTCCTCTAAATGCCATCAGAACTCATGCATCAGCAGGGACCAGAAGAGAAAGCTAAAAAAAATGAAGTGTAGGTATGGCTGCTGTGATTTAAAAAAAAAAAAAAAAAACAGAACAAAACACATCTGTCACCACTGGGACTTACATTTTTCCATTTGGACCAATTTGTCTGATTAAAACCTACTGAAAAGCATCGAAATCCTTTTAAAATTAAACTACAAAAAAAAAAAAATCTGGACTCCTGGGAAATAAGAGAAAGTTGGCAGCTCTGATAGAAGGATACAAACACAAAAGAAATCGTAAAATCTCTTTACAGCACAATGTGGCGGCTCACGAGCAACAGTGGCAGGGAACTCTGGAGCCACACAAAGGGGGCAACACAGCTCACATCTAAAGGGGTCTTGTAGGCTTCTGGGTAAATCCTGTTATTGATGCATCCTATTGTGTTTCCTGGCAACAGTGTATCAGTGATAGGGCTTTATTTAAATCCAGAGGGCTGATAAGTGGAAAAACGGTCTGCTGTGACCTCACATTAACGGGACAGATTGTTCCTGTGAAGAGTGACTCTGTGTGTGCGCCTGTAAGTGTGTGTGTGTGTATGTGTGTGCTGGGGGGGGGTCATATGTTCAGTGGGAGGGAGAGGGAGACAGAACAGCGTGTTTTTGCGTCGGCTGAAAGCGAGAAACAGAGACAGGCAGGAATGAGAAAAGTGAAAGAAAGTGCGTATACATTATTTATTAGTCATTATCTCCAATGGAGAAATGTACAAGAATATGTGTGTGTGAGAGTGTGTGTCCTCGCTGCGCATGCATGCATGAGATAGTCAGGGCTCAACTTACACCTGTGCACCGAGATCTTTATTTTTCTGCACTTGCGCCTGAGATCTCCTCACATTTGCACAGATCTGCACCTGTGACAGTTGTCCAGAAGCCCCCCCAGCCAGGGTGCTAAATGCAGTGTTACCTCCACTCGGCTGCCTGCCTGGCCTTAATGTGCTGTTTTGGTTGGAAGTAGACACACTGTTCTCTCCCTTCTTTTATTTTTTATCCCTTCTGTGCTCTGTCTCTCACTCTGTTAATTCCCAGTTACTTTGTGGAGGTAATCATCTTTTAGGCTGCGAAAAGGGAGAGAGAGTAAGAGGAAGTGATAAAGAGGGAGAGGTATGATAGAACAGGAAGAGAGAAAAAAACAAGCAGAGGGAGAGAGCAGGTGTAGCATGTCGGCTGGAAATAATGGGTGTGTATGTCTCAGGGCAGTCTGTGATATTCATAGTTGACGCTGTGGTGTAGCACATAATCTGCAGTATATCTTTGTACCATAACCAGTATTACCGCTCCTTACGCGGCCATTTGTTTAGGATTAGGGTGACATGAATTACTCTGTATATCATTATCAGAAGTAATGAATCTCAGTTATTTAAAACAGTCAGATTTCCTATATATAATTTATAATTATAATTTAATCTCAGTCAAGTATGACCAAATGAATATAGAAATTAAGATTGTAAAATTAGAAGCAGTTGAAATGGTTTCCAGATGATAATAAGACGATTTATATGACCATCAGTAATGTCAGTTCAAATTAAATATCTGATTTAAATGCATAGTAGTCTGTAACTATGGTGACGAGGCTGAATGGATGGATGAAATCAAATCAGCTGATTGTAGCAAATCTGTACTGACTGAAGATTTTAGTGTATCAAATGATTTTATGACTCTTTTGTATTAGGCCATTAACAAACAATTTTATTGTTGTCAGTATTGATTATTATTTTTCCAATTTGTAATGTTTAAGTATACAGGCATAACTTCTTAGGTTTAGAACAAGATAAATGTTTATGGATCTGTTAAAAATCACTCGACACTCTCAATATCCACCTGCACGTTCAGTGTGATGACACTTTGTCTGTCTTATTTTTCACTTTCCGAGAGGAGTGTCACTGTTCATAAATCCAGGTCGAGCTATGCAAGCTCATTAGACTGACCTCCCGCAGGTTTTTGTTTCCCAGTGGATTTTCACTTTTAGTGGCATTGCCGATGCCAGACAGCGATATAAAAATGGAAGAGAGGCCTCCGTGACAATTCACACTCAAGCGCTTGCATGCCACAGTGTGTGAAATTTCTCATCCCTGACATGCCGGCCGCTGTGGGAGCCATTTGTAACAGGATAACGACACTCCCTGAGATGTTAAGGTGATAGATTTTGTCCCTTTTTTTTCCCTTGCACTTGATGCATACAGAGACAGCAGCCACACGGAGATTTCCACAGACACACACACATTTAACAGTTATCCATACACATTGACTACATAATATTTCTTTGTTTAAAACAGGAAAATACTACAATTGAAATCCTGCTGCATATGTCTACTGTATACAGTGTGTTAGTGTGTTGGTTGACAGTAACACGAAATGAACATCAGTATTGCTGGTTTGCTGCCAGTTGGTGCTCTGTTGATGTTATTGTGATGAGATAGATGTCAGCATAATGGACTTCATTATGATTTCTGCAACAGACAGCAACCCTCTGTCTCTTCTACTGATATTACTTTGTTATTGTGTTTATGGAGAACACATGCCCGAAATACAGCACAACAGAAACAAAGAGAAACCAGTTTATTTCAACTTTGTGCTTTGAGCTTGTCTTTGCCCTCACAGCTTCTGTGCAGTTCCAGAAAGGTTAAGAATTTTTCCCAAAATGTATTTTATTACACCCTAAAATCAGTTGTTGTAGTTTATTATCATCAGACATGAGGCTGGGGAAAAATGAAAAATATGAACATTTAACTCCTGGTTTGTTGCTTTAGATTAGGCGATATGAAGGGGAGAGAAGCCCTCGCTGTAGATTGGAAACATTGTTGTGAGGCGGGCCCACCCATACACAATGCTGACCTGAATGTAGATGTACTGTATGGATGGATTCCGCTCTGTTGCGTCTCGCTAACATAGCCTCAAGCCTTTTGCTGTTGACGGGTGTGGAGTGTGTGTGTGTGTGTGTGTGTGTGTGTGTGTGTGACCATTCAGAAGCACTGACTGTGAGCCTCCCCCATTGCCTCACCAGACAGACACACAGACAGATCGCAAGGGCAGAGTGATGAGAAGGTAAACGGAGCGACAGACAGACACTGACATCATCTGGCCGGCAGCCTGTTTCTGTGAGGGAACATATGTCGCCTGATCACAGGAGACAAAACACAGACAGAACAGATAGAGATGCAGCGTTAAATTGATGCGGAAAATTATTTTGAGAAACCTTTTCTGATAATTTGTACAGATGAGACATCCAGAGGAGCGAGCCCTCTGTAGTGGCTGCCACATGATATAGAGATATACAGTTATATATCGACTCCCATACAACCACAGTTTATAGCAGGGAAATATGGTTAAAAGCAGTGTCACAATACTAATATGAATATCTTTTACAAAATATTCAAAAACTTACAAAAAAGTAATCTATCTCAATTAAATTAGCTATGTTCATGTTAGTGCTGAAAAACAGTAACAATATATTGGCTGATATTACTTTCTTAACATAAACACATACCTTCAATTGAATTATGATTACAAGATTATAAAATACACACTGTGTATTTTACAGTCCTTGCTCTCACTGCTTTCTTTTCACAACATGATTTGGACATTTCTCTATTGGAATTATTAATTCCTTACCCAGCGATAGTATCTGTGGTACGACATACCTGTGATAAGCTCAAACAGTTTTGGTCTGGCCTGTATTGTTTGGGATCTAGTTGAAAATATCTCCATGTTTCAAATATCAAGGCTACTGTCCTACTGAAAATGTAAAGATCTCAACGTTGTGGCAGGTGGTTCCCATCTTAGAATTACATAACTGACTTGATGTTCCAATCAATTTAAAAGTAAGACAAAAGTAAAAATGACAAAGTAAAAAAGTCAAAAGTTTGTTTTGATTCAAATTTGCAGGCCTCTCTACATCCCACTAGCACCACATGGGTTCTTAACTTTTATACACACACAACTTACAACCTCCTCGCCGCAGTATCACTATACAGTGTGTGTATGTAGTCTAGTAATTAAAGATAAATATAAACATAATCCTAAAGCAACTATAATTTACTATTTAAAATATACATACAACTGTTGTAACTTCTATGGTATCAGAACATATACAAAATATAAACACAAACGATTTACCAATTAAAAATATGTGCTTAACTGGCTCTACAGTCATGATACAAAAATAATCATGTGGCATCCCTTAGCACCAGAAAGTAGCAGTCTTGTATTCCCCTTTTACACAAATACAGGCCAGCTGGTGGTGTGGGTGTGTTGTAGCCCTCATAATATTGCATAACATCAGTTATTTCTCTCCCTCTTCTCTGTCTCACTACTGTATACGTCACACCTCCTCTTTTCCAACCTCTTTTCTCATCACACTGTTTTTTCTCCATCTCTCTCCTTACCCACTTCCTCTCTCACCTCCCTTCCTCTCTGTCCAAGTTGGGCTTGTTGCTGCCATACACTAAAAATAGCTTTTGTCATCTCAATTGCTCTCATGCCATTTCTCCATCGCTGTCACAACACACACACACACACACACACACACGCACATAACTGAACACTACAAAAGAAATTCTGTTTATGTGGTTTAGCAGCATCAACCAGTTTGTGTTCATGTGAAGACTTCTTTTTATGAGTTGCACTCAAATATAAATATATGTCAAATATAGAAACAGTCCCAACTCTTTGTTTAGAGCTCAGGAAATTGGAGTCACACAAATAGTAATGATAAACTCTGGACAAAATGACTCAGTCATTATGATAGCGAGTCGTTTGCAATGTTTAGAAAGCTCAGAGGGAGGGGAATCTGACACTGAATTAGCAGACTGTAATTTTCATAAAGAAAAACAGTGTTTTTTTCACCGTGAATTTTCTCCATTCTTTCAGAAGAGAAAATTGGTGTTAATTGCTGAGAGTGTCTGTGTTTGCAGATGAGATGCATCCGAAATGAGCTGTAACAGAGAAAACAGACACATAAATACATTCAGAGAGGCAGAAAGGAAGATGCAGCGATAGATACGGAGAGAGGGAAACGAATGGAGAGATGGTCGGTTTTATAATAATGAATGGCTTTTATTTATTTAGTTACCTATTAGCTGCACTCTGGCCTCTTTGCATTGTCTCACTTCAAACCTTGAAGTTGTGATTGAATTATTCAACGAGTCTCATCCGCTGTTGCTGCTGCTGTTGCTGCAGCTGCAGTGTGAGAAGAAGAAAGGGGAAGTTAGTGAGAGCCTTTAGATGCACAAAGTAAGACAATAGGAAATCTTATTCAGATTGAGCTGTGGCTACCCATTAGCACATCCTCATTTGAGAGTAAATCAGTTATCACGGTCGAATGGTGACAGGCCTCAAAGCTATTAGTCTCATCATGCAGGTTTAAATCCCATGGTGCACTGGGTTGGTTGCGAGAATGACCTTCAACTGGTTAACAGAGATTCAGGTCACAATGTCAGCAAGAATCCACCCATGAGAGAGATGCTGAATCCCTCTCAGGCTGACCTCTGACATTCATGTGGACGGAGACAAGAAAGGAGAGAATGGCCCTTACAGGAATCTGATTATAGTCATTTATCATTTCTATTATGTTTGAATACAAAGATTATGATATACAAATAATATACAATATGTTTAGTAAAATAAGCTACAAAGGATACGTTGTATATAGATACCTTCTTTGCAAATGCTGCAGTGGCAATTAAAGTACATAAATTATGCCAAGATAGTGGTGTGGGTTAAATATGCACTCAAGGTCAGGTCAGGTTGTCCTCTGTAAATAAAATGGGCCTTGTTAATCAATGGAGTGGCCCTCCTCTTCCCAGCTTGTAGTGCTTTGGAGTAGGGCATTATTAGGTTAGGAGCCTGGCTTTCCCTTTCTTTCTCCTTATCTTGCGTCTTGTTTTGCTCTCTTGGTTTCTTTGTCTTGCCATTTGTTATTTATTGTTGTCAGCTGCTGTTGAGTCTCTCTGTCTCTCTTGCTATCTAATATTCTGTTGTATTTTTGATCAAAGGTATGGCACAACATATTGACAGTTAAAGGAATAGTAAGACATTTTTGGAAATAGACTTAAAATTCAGTGTATAGACATTAGAGTGGTATCTTTTTATTCAACTGAAAACTGAACTGTGGAACTATCCTGTTAAAAGGAATAAGAATAAGAGATTGAAAAATAAAAATGTTAATCACAAGCACTAATCAGCTCTATAGTAAGGTATTGTTAGTAGTTACACCTCTAACTGTTGTATTTAGATGTTCCTCAGGGCTCAGCATTCTGTCTTATTTTAACTTTCAGGATCGTAAAAGTATCTGTGCTTCTGCTGTTCTGATCCTGTCTAATGTTTAAATGAGTACGACTGTAAGAAAGTTACGTTTCCCCACTCATATATATATATATATATCATTAAACGGTGTTTAACCATTAGGCCTGTTCACCAAAGCCAAATAGCGTATATGTTTTGACACATTCAGAGAGACAGCTGTAATAAGGAAATAACTTATTAGGGAACCAGACACTGCTATCTTTACATGTGCACAATATTAACTTTACTGCAGTCACACCAATAGACCACTTCCCAAAATAATTGTCTCGCTATTAGTCCAGAGACTGAGTGCTGATTTTGTTCAGACATTTTGTTCTCTGCAGTCTTGCCATTTCTCCTCACTGACCCAGCTGTCCGATCAGAATAACTTAACATGACTTAACTAATTGACAGAGTGAAACTATTCTCCAAACTGGAGGACGGGAAAACAGGACAGTTATGGAAGTGAAACCATTAGAGCAATGAGAGCCAAAGGCTTGTTCTGCCACAAAATGATACTAACAACATCATGGCTCTTGTCACGGTTCAGGCAGAGTTTGAAATTGCATCTATATGATTGGAACAGTTAGATAAACACATTAGTAAAGTTTTGTTAATCCATTTGTGGTTATGTACACTCTTAATCAGAACCATCTGAATTTCATTCCCCATGGGTACACTGTGTCAGATAATATGGCTGCCAGATTCACCAAATGAAGTTACAGGGGAGCTTGTTCCTCCAAATACAGTTAATCAAAAACATTTAATTATGGAGGCTAATCTGAACACAACCACAATGATTAAAAATATATATATATATATATTATGTACTGCGTCAGCTTTGGAAAATCATAGTTGTTTTTAATTTACTTGAACTTTACTTTTTATGTATCAGGAAACAAATTGAACTTCTTTTAGTGTGGAGGAATAGAGAAAAAAAGACTTGATTTCTAAGCTCTTTTTAGTTTTCTTTGTCAACCTGATCACCAACTAAGCATTTACCATGTTCAAGGAGATAGATGACCACATGGGAAATTTTGAATTATATGCTCTAAAAAATAATTAACTCAGATTAGATTGTTATATCCTTGTATTTAGAAAGTTTGTAGAGTTGACTGCTGTACCAGTAAATCTGTGAGGTTGTACTTAGTCACACTGGTGCTTTGAGCTAACATCAGCACGCTAACATCCGTCATTAACATGTTCACAATGAAAGAGCTAAATGCTGATGTTAAACAGGTATACCATCTTAATTGAGCATGCTAACAATAGCTAATTAGCATTAAACAAGTACAGCTGAGATTGATGGGTATGTCAATAGTTTTGCACAAAGTGACCAGTGAAATACATGCAAATGAAAAAGCATTTGACTGGACTTAAAGCCCCCCAGAATGAGAACCCTACAGTGAAGGGTTATGGGAAACGAGAAATGAAGTGAGTATTGTGTACCAGTTACCCCCTCAGGTAAACTCAAACTGTGACCAGAGAGTGGGCAGAGAGAAGTGATAGAGAGAAAGGGAAAGAGAAAGGCCGGTAGTGCTCATCTTAATGCAACACATCAATACACTGCACAACAGACTCAGAGCGCTGCTAATAACTTACAGCAGTCAGCTGTGTTTGTAATGCAGGTGCTCTCAAAATGGGTCACAGGTCTGTCTGTGACCTTTGAGTCCCTGTGCCATGAAAATACAGCGAGATCTATATTTCCATGAACCTCAGGGTTAGAATAAATGTACATTCAATATAGATCCTTGACTTTAATAATTGGACTCAAGTATGAAGGAGATGATATAAACCCTTCAGACATCTTGTGGGTGTTTTAGCTCTAAGTCAGATGGAAATAATGTTGAGGCAGCAAGGAGTTCAAACACATGAATGTTTGCATGCAGATTCAGAGGTTTTTCATACACATGCACACACGCACAGACTCAGACATGATTGAGCAGCCATGAATGATGAATTTATGCCTGAGGAGGAATAGCCAAGGAGGTCTGATGAGTCATGTAGAACGGAGGCACAATATAAATAATGAACCATACTGTAGACATCTAGAGAAAATGGGAAAGATGTTGTGTGTTTTTGTTGTGCTCTCTCACTTCATCTCACTCTTCCCTTTCTTCCCTCACCTCTTTCTTCTTCTTCCCTTCCTCTCTGGCACTGTCTTGTCGCCCGGCTGAGCCAGAGAGGCTTGCAGGCCGATTATGAGCTTTTTAAAAGGTGGCTTCAAACTGCACAAGCTGCTGTGGATTTATCTTGCCAAGCACTTTACAGCCGAGCCATTGTAGACACACCACTGGCAAATGAAGATAAAGCGAGCAAGTCCTCCCTTTCTTTCTGATATTCTGCCTCGCTTTGAATTGCGTCACAAGGAGCGGAGGGTAGCCCTCAGGTCTACCTGCCAAACCTGGCAGCGAGCAGTGATTCACACTCTGCTTCCTGCCCTGCTTGGCTGCTTCTCTGTATCTGATTTAGATCAGAGTCTGCATCAAAAAGGCAGAAAAATGGCACCGGTGGAATGCGCTAGACATGACATTTTTATGTGCTGATAGGTTGATAAATTCCCTTTTTGTAGCCTCTTCCAACACCAGAATGGATAGTTGCTGATCTTATTGATACGTGATATTGCTATGTATGTAGTCTGATGGATTCACCTCTCACTGCAGCCTTTCCTCCCTCTCTCCTCTAGTCTTTCCTCAACGCCAGTACCTATTCTCCTCACCGTCCCCTGAGGCATGAAATATGTTTCCACACTCAATAGTGCCATCTGCTGTTGTGCTGTCATTTACACTCCTAATGCAGAGTTAGTGCTAGCAGATGGGTGTTTTGTAACCACAGATAAACCAGGGTCAGAGACAGGTCTGCTCTAAATTCCTCTTAAATCACAAGCTGAGTGTCCAGGAATCAGTCTGGATTTCAGCTGATTCCTGGACCATATATAGTCATTCATAATGGGCAGCATAATGACAGATAGTCAGCCATTCAAAGCAGATTATGTGTCCTTTTGGTAAATCTACTGTAGGGTTTGCATGTGGTGTCAGACAAGTGGACACTCTTCAATATCTGCTCCCCACACACACACATAACCAGTACTCCTTACACTTATCATCCATGGTTTATGTTTTCATAAAGTGGCCGCTCTTCTTGAAAGTCTGTTGTCTCACTGAATCAAAGGCTCATCCCTCAAAACCAAAAATCTTACAGACCTTGACCATAAACAAAGGTCACACGCGTGTTAATGCAGTAGCCAGAGATAGATGCCAGTAGCTGCGTCCGTATCATGTTTTTTAAACCGTAATTACGAGTAGCCAAGTGGAAAAAAAGCTCTAGTCAGCCTTTAACTTGTAATTCAGATCAGAAATCAGGAATTTTTGACACCCCCTTAGTGAAAAGAACTGCAGACCTGTCAACAACCTGTTGGCAGAATGGCTGAAAATGCACCACCGCTGGCAGTTACATCAAAATAAAATCCAATATAAACAACACTAACACTATTGATTCAGCTAACTTAATAGAAGCTATATACTATTTGTATCTGGTTTTGCTTGGTATTGAACTGCTGCGAATAGATAACACAACAAAAGTAGCTAATTTAGGCTATTTATCTGGTGTGATTATAAGGTTAGCGGTAGGGGCCAAGCACCTTCGATTAATGCGTGAAAATGACCAAGACGAAATAAGCTGTGTTTTTATTATTCTTCCCATTCTGCTGACAGTGCGTGAATGCAGCATCAGACATGGGTGACCTTTGAGCTGTTCATGTGAGCTAATCAGAATCAGATCTTGAGAGAATTCAAAGAGCAACTGAACGCCACGTTTTAGCTTGGACACACTCCCCCCTCTCAAATTAAAAAAAGGCATTCGTACCCATATACACAACTGTTGTTTCTTAAATGTTGGTGTGTGTGTGTGTGTGTGTGTGTGTGTGTGTGTGTGTGTGTGTGAAAAAAACTAAGCAGCTTGTTTATCAGAAATACAAAAACAAAATTAACTGGTGTATCTGTTTGCAACCAAATGTTCATGTTGTTTTGATAAAGAAAGTCAGCGTCTAATCTGTCTTCTTCCATCACGCCACGAGCAACCACAGTCAGATTTAGAACCTGCTCATTTTAGCTAGCTTTTATTATTGTTTTATTATATTGTCATTGTTAAAAGTTATTGTTAGAAATATTCTCAGGGATAAATTGCTGCTAACTTACCTTTACACTGATATCACAGCAGACACCCATCTGAGAGTAACAAGAGGATAATTAAAAATGCATTTTACAGAGCAGAGGGGATTGTGTGTGTGTGTGTGTGTGTGTGTGTGTGTGTGTGTGTGTGTGTGTGTGTGTGTGTGTGTGTCTGTGGAGACCCTGGAGGCTTGGAAGCCGTAGCAGCTACAGCAGTGCGCTGGCTAAGTTTCTGTTGCTGCCTGGCATGCCACTGAGGGTTTATGTAAGAGCACACGCAGGCTTCATCTCTCTCACGCAGAGACACACACACGCGCATGCACACACACACACACACACACACACACACACACACACACACACAGAGTAAATACCCCGGCAATGGATTATGCATGTATTCCCTCTCTATCTCCCTTCTGCTCGGTGAAGACGCATCTAAGCTTTGACGAAGCAATGTAAACAACCATATGCAGTGACAACAAGTGCTGTCAAGCCAAGGTCCTGCTAGTGTGTTTCTCTAAATAGGCTTGACTACATCTGACAATGTTAGCAAAGGGATGCACGAAACATAAGGCAGTATCTACACAGCCCTCTGGTGCCACAGTGGAATGACAGAAACCGTAAGAAACAAGTCAAAGCTAAAGAATCATTTTTTAGTGTAACGCTAACGGTAAAATACAGACCTTAAACGCTTTGAGTGGAAATTACGGCCTCAGACTGACCTCTAAACCCTGTGCTTGTATCCCAGAGAGATGAACAGCCAACGGCAAACCTGCTACATATTGTTGATAACATTAGAGACAATGCCTGTAGGATCTTTAAGCGAGGAGAGATGACCTTGTGGACTTCATGAAAGCTGAGAGGAAATATTAATAGGCTTTAGACTATAAATTCTTATTAAATCTATAGCTCAGATCTATCGTATTCTATTCTATGTTTCAGTTTTGGTGGTCACTGAGCACTTACATGTACAGTAAGGGATTCATTTTTCTTTTGCCGTTAGTCCTGCGGCTAATGATAACATTTATCCGTGGGGCAAAATGATATTGAACCATCCATATTGCACAAATGAGCTCTGAGGTCTCCCAAAAGTGTGTACATGTGAGTGTGTATGTGTGTGTCTTTAGCGTGTGTCTCTGGACTATGGGAGCAGCAAGGAGAGCCGATATGGAGACGGATAGATATGAATGCAGACACTATCAGTGGAAAATAGAGGTACACACGACAGAGCACGGCATCGCCATGGCAGCGGTCCAGGGCAGGCATTATGAGACAGCGAGTGCATGAATGATCACCCATTGGGTCATCTTCTGGGAGATAGGGTAGGCAGGGACAGGTCTGTTTTGGCAGGTCTGTAGCTTGTCAGCGTTCCTGTCCATTGGCTTTGTCAGGTGTGATTAATTACAGTAGGCAGAGAATTATTTTAGAATCAATGAATCAAAAAGTTATAATACTGTACTTAAGTTTTTAATAGTATCAAACCACATTTTGGATACAATTCATGGCCAACATTTTTGTCAGCAACAGCCATTTAATGTATTAACATTTACAAATGCCTCTTGGTATAGTAGTTTTTATTGCTACTGGTGGAGTCCGCCTTTCCCATATGGCAATTGAATAATGCGGAAGACAAGATTCACGTCAACAGTTCAGTATTGTCATCTTCATGTTTTTATACAATATTGTACAAACCAAATGAAAAATATGAATACATTAATTAATGAAAATATATATTTTTTAAACAAAAAAGATTAGCCACTTTCAATAAATACACGCTAGGCTAATCCAGTGGTTCTCAAATTTTCTTACTTATTAACAATTATAGAGGAACCAAAAATAATAAAGATTCAAGTTGAATTTTAGTGAAATAGGAGTATTCTGATTCTATGGTTTGTTTATTTTAAGTCTTATTCCACTCCATATTTTTCAGCTGGGCTAAGCTACCAAGGTTCTTGATAGCTTAGCTTTCTCAGTGGACAGAGTTTGCTCAGTTGTCATGGAGATAACTCCATTAGGCCGACTGTGAGATGTGGTTGAAAGCACAGGGAAAAGCTAGCAAGTGGACCTTGACATAAGACTTAAGAGGTTTTGGCTGCTGATCAATAGAATATATATATAACACCTATGGCTATGCTAACTGACATTTTATAACTAAATAAATGAAATAAGTGATAAAATGAACAACAGATCAAATGGCAGTGGAGGTAAATGGTAGTTAATGGTCCAGAGAGAATATAATTATGATTTGTATTGCTTTATGACAGCAGGGTGTCTCAGTGGATGGGGAGATTCACTCAAACTAAATCTATTGGGATGCTGCAGCGAGCCAGGAAGATCCCAAAACTACTTACTGTAGGCTGCCTCAGATCAGTTACCATCTTTTTTATTAAGCATTTTTTACTATTTTGTAAGTACTCAGATAACAGTAATCCAGTTACATGCAATCTGCAGCTCCCCAAACTGCAATGAAACATGCATATAGTAAATAAATCTGCATCGCATTTAAATCCTGACACTTGCGAGCTCATCACTGGAAGCTTTTAAGCTACAAGATGTCTGTCCAGCTTAGCTGTTATCTGAAGAGCTGGCAGCGCAGGCGGGGCAGCGGAAATCTGGATCGAACGTTGCTGTTACCTAACTCTGAAGTTATTTTAAAATCAAACACAAGACGAGACATTTGTCGCTTGTAACTGATGAGCCTCTCGTGCTGTTGAATCACTACTTTGTGTTTTGAGCTGTATTATTCATCTGTTCTCTGATCTTGCAGTCAGTCACTGTTCTGTTAGTGAGAAATGGCCTTCCTTTACGTGTGACTGCTGAAATGTGTCTTTCTATTTCACGCTACTCCTCTTGCTCTCTTTCCTCCCTGTTCCTGTCTTTCTATTCTCTCTTCGTCTTCCCCTCCCTTCCCTTTTTTCCTCCCCACCCTCTCTTGCTTTCTCTCTCTCGGTTTTTGGATCGGCACCAGCGCCAGCTTGCCGGCTGATTACGAAGGCTTTAATGTTCCATTTAACAGCAGCATGTTTTGGGTTGTGTGTGCGTGCGTGTGCACATGGAGGTTGACAGAATAGGCCTCGCCACACACTCGTTGACACACATAGACATGGCGACATTAGCCTTTATTAAGCCAGCTGTGCCTGTCCACCTGGCTCTTCCCTGAGTGGACAGAAACGTCTGGCATTCAGCCTGTCCTTTGATGGCCGACCACAAACAGCCATAACGGCAAATGGGAGCCAAATCAGGAGAGGGATAAGACTTAATGGAAATGTTAACAGCCTAATATCCGTAGCTGTAAAGGCGAGGAAACAGTGGCTTCAGGTCCTGACTGGGTCATTTAAGTGGTAATCGTGTGCCATCTAGTGAAGCTTTTGTTTTTCGTCCGCGACAGCTGCCGTCTATTCCTCTGACGTCTGACGGTGCTTTCACATGTGACAGAGGCAGACAACATGATGCAAAGACACTCAGATGGAGGAGTCTCATCGCCATGCCCCACTTTCTCTCTCTCTTTCTTCTCGCCCTTTTTTACATAACGAAGTGTTTCATAACTTGCCAGATTGTCGAGGAGCCGCAGTGTCTTTCTCTCCTCCTCCCTCCCATCATCAGCTTCTCTCCCGCATCACTTCCCTGACACCTTTCCTCCTCCTCCTCTTCAGTTTCCCCCCTCTCCCTCTCTCCCTCCCCTCAGCTCTTCCTTTCCCACATCTTCCCGTCCACGTGTCTCCTCCTGTTCCTCCCGGGGGGTCTGGGCAGATGAGCAGAGGCAGGGTAGTACGGGGGCAGTGCCTGTGGGGAGGAAGCCACGTCGCATTTGTGTGCAGAAAACGTCAGGCGGCTTCCCGTTCACCCCCCTCCTACCCTGTCCCGAGGGGGCTTCCTTTGTCAAATTAGTTTGACTTTCTCCAGAACACAGGGACCTGGATTGCTGTCAAACTCCCTCTGTCACACTCATTTTAGTCTCCCTCTCCATCTTTCCTGTTTTCCTTCTTCTGTCTCTCCTCATCTCTTTGCTCTGTGACATCCCCCCCCCACCACCACCACCTCTCTTCTGTCAGTTAACTTCCCACTGCAGTCTGATCGGTTTGCTACTGCAGCAGAATTTACATGGGTGGGACCTGCAGACGGGCAGTTCTGCAACCCGAACTGACTCTCACTGCCTAACCCTGTCTTATTTATCTTCTTCCCCTTACTGTTTCTTTACCCTCTCTCTTTTTTATCTCCCATCCACTGCACCCTCTCCCCTCCCATTAGGATTCATGGCCTCGATCCCCCAACCCCCGTCGTGGCTGCAGACAGTCTGTGCGTGTTGGGGCGGTTGCTCTTAGGAGAGGCTAGGGCAGCGTCCTCTCCTTTTCATTTGCCTCTGTGTGACGAGACTGTCTGCACGAGCAAGGACACGGTGTAGAGCAGTCTTGCGCCGCCTGAAACAAAAGTACACGTGCCTAGGATTTGCTTGCTGCTGCAGCAGATTTTTCCCCAACTGCTTTGAAAGTTCTGGCTTCTTTTTTGAGTTTGAAGCTGCAATTGCAATTGCAAAGATTATATTAACAATGGATGAAATGGTGTTATGCTCTTAGTGAGGAAGCCACAGACAATAATCACCCGACTCTACAGTTTCCCAGAGCTTTACACTGTGAGCATTTTACTGTTTTCATTCGCTCTCATCGCTCTCGGCAGCAGACAGAAAGTTAGCGGCTAGATGATGAACACAGTGGAGCAGTTAAAGAGCCAGATATTTCTCTCAGGAGTTGGTGGAGACCAAAAACAGAGATAAAAGGAGAGGGAATGTTGGTCTTACAGTCATCAGGTGGTCAGAAACACGACTCCAACTGAATGCACAACTGTTTGCTCAGTAGGTGATATGATAAGGAGTCCCTATCACTTGTTTGTTAAACCTGTTTTCAAAGATTGTGTTACTCAAAACTTAATTATTAAAAATGTATGCAAAGATGTTTTATTCATAGTTTCTATACTTACCTACAAGATATTCCTTCAAATAGTAAAACACAATTGAATATGTCTTCCTGACTGTTCTATTTCCTTGATGAAGGCTGTTACTGCAACACCAGCTCTCTTTTATTTACAGAAGTCCTCAGAGAGCAGCCTCGTCAGCTTAGATTACCCATCGGCTCTAGGAGTTTTTAACCAGAGAGGTCAAGTGGAAGGTTATATCTAATGAATCGCTCGGCTTCTCGCAGCTACCCACAGGGTTCATGGTAGATGAACAGTAGATGACGAGCCCAGCGGAGGCTCAGTGGTCATCTACAAGCTCTTGCATTAACCTTTGACCTTGTGAACATGTAGCGTAGTTATGCAGTGATGACATGGATCACTTGGACTGCAGATACGCAGAGGAGCTTTAAGTTTTAGCCAATACCGAGAACGGAGCTGATCCATAGTATTTAGTAAATTATACAGTAGAGTCGTAGGCCCGTAGGCTTTGGCATCATTGCACAAGAACAGATTACAGTCAAATACCATCCATTTAGCAAAAGAACGTTGAAATAAAAGTTTAGGAGTCTGTAGCTAGCTGTCTATCTAGTGAGCTGTGGCACAGCAGTGCTTTGAGCTAAAAGCTAACGTCCATGTGCTAACATACTCAAAATGACAGTGCTAAAATTCTGACGTTTAGCAGGTATTAAGTTTTCCTAGTTTAGCTTAATAAGAGATGTGAAATTATGTGAAATAACGCAGTGGTACTGATTCCTGAGATCTCAGCTGATCAGGAAAAAGCTTGAGAACCAGTTCTGAACCACAGAACACAAAAATATTTCCTTGGAGAAAAAATCTCACAAGCAGAGAGGGGTTGAATGAGAATAAGCCAATAAACATGATGACGAAGTAAAGCCTGTGGGCATTATGTAATTGTTAGGCAAGCAAAGACTCAAATGCCCGAATGGAACTTATTAGGTCTGCCGTGATGCAGGTAATGGAAGCTAGTGGAAAGGTGTTCTTTAATATTCTCTTAGACTCAGAAAACCAAAGTAGTCTCAGAGGGGCAGTCTCTGCTGAAGCGGGGCCTGCACTGAGTCAAGGAAGGAACAGAATGCCCTGGAAGTGCAGGTCTCAGAAGGGGCGTTGTCACACCCTGATTGGCCAAGAGGGTAATGCACCAAGCTGCTCTCAATCATTATTTAGGAGCCAGGGCCCACACGCTGTACAACAGGTGATCTGAATAACCCTCCAATCAGCTCAGCTCATATAAATTAGTACCAAAGAATGAGATCTGATTCTGCATACAGACACAGTAGGAGAGTACAAAAAGTAAAGTGCAAAGTGAAGTTGAGTGAGGGAGGAGGTCCAATTACTGGAGGACTCAAGTCACACATGTCTGTATGCAACCGGTGTGTGTAAGCCAACGATGAATGAATGGCTGCTCCAACCCTGACCTTCCTGTATTCCCGTATGGGGACGTAAAGGGACAGACAGATTCCCTTCAGGCATCAATTAAAATATTACAATGTTATTGTTGTCGTGTATTATGTGCATCTCTTAGGAAAAGGAGGCTGTTTGCAATGACGGGTTTCCAACTGTGACTATAAACTATAAACCAAATGTGCAAGACATACACACCGATACACAGACCAATTATAACATTTGCAAAGGTGAGGATAGGAAATCAGAGTTCACTTATTACTGCAGGCAATGGATGTCAGTATGTTCCCAAATAACACCATCTGTTTTAATTCATCTGCTCTTTTACTGCAGACTGATCTGGCAGAATCTGATAGTGGCACCACTCATTGTGGTTTTATATGTAAAACATGGTCTACACCACTTTACACCAGAGCTCTGAGGCTCTAATCCCCACTGAATAGCTTTAATTCAATTTCTCCCTGAATATTAATATTTCTTATTATTTTTTAGAGTAGCAGAGTGAGAGACAGGAGCAAGGCATAGGATCACTACATCAAAGCAATCATAGTTTTGTCGCTAACTAATATGTCTGCATATATTTCAGGATGTTGTGCATCCCTTCAAACAAACAGAATGAGTGTAAACAAAACTGTTTCGATAATATAGCTTGTCCAAAAAAAGTGGTCTCGTGGCTCAATCTAGCAAGGAGCCGGGAGATCCCACTCCCCCCTTCCCACCTCCCCCCCCCCCCCCCCCCCCCTCCCCCCCCCATAAATAACACTCACTTCTTCACACTTCTATTTTATTTATTTGTATTGGGTATAATAACTTTTTTTTCATTACCAACAGCGTTTGAAAACATTTAACATGAGATGCCTAAAGTCGCTTAGAAAGAAAAATTAACAGCTGTGTCTTAATATACACAGAATATGTTTTTGGATACACCCCCCCCACATGTTGTAGCTCATAGATACCACAATTGATGTATAAAACAAATTTTAAATTATCTATTTTGGTCTAAACACAATTCTCATGAAACTTATGATAGACTAAATTCACTTTCAAGAGTGAAAAATGATTTTTTGGGAAATAAATATCTAACCACTTTACCCATGTGGTTCTTACCTTCACAGACTCCATGAAATGATGCCTTCCTCCTAAATATTTGGTCACATGATCAATGTTTTTTACCATTTCCTAGCAACAAGGGGACTTACCCTTTGGCTCAACTTACCCCACTCTCCCCTACTTTTTGGAGGTGTTATTTAAACAAGCCGACTATAGATTTATATTCTTGTATTATTCATCTGTTCTTTTCTTTTGTTATTCCAGTTCTTCCCTTACGGCGACGCGTCCAAGTTCGCCCAGCATGCCTTCAGGACCTTCGACAAGAACAGCGACGGCACCATCGACTTCAGAGAGTTCATCTGCGCGTTGTCCATCACATCACGAGGCAGCTTCGAGCAGAAACTCAACTGGGCCTTCAACATGTACGACCTGGACGGAGACGGCAAGATCACACGGGTGGAGATGCTGGAGATCATCGAGGTATCACAAGGAATAATCTTTCTAAGGGAGCTACGGTCGGATATGAAGTGGTACACTGCCACATGGCTTCCGTGCTTTTTAACCTGCTGAGTCACAAGGATGCAGCACTTTAGATTTTTTTTAATACTTAGTCAAAGGTTATACAGCTGAGCCCGCAAGGCCTGACAACACATAAATTATTCATAAACAGGAATTATGTGAAACAAGCAACAAGAGGCCAAAGTGCACGTTTAGAGCAGACTCATCAGGAATTTGGGGCACTTTGTCTCATAGAGTCAGATAATATTGGTGTCATTCAGCAGTGTCTATCAGCATCAGTTCTTTTCACTCACGTGAAGCTGAAATCACAATTTCCAATTCTCTAAAATATTTAAGCTGTGAATTGATTCTAGAAACTAAGACATTTTAATCAGAGCCTGGTTTATTAAACAATGATTGTACAAACAGAATATCCATACATTCAAAAAAACTGGTTGTCAGTGAAAATGTGCATTCAACATCTGAGCAGAGAAGTCCACTAACAAACTGTGGCTCCACTGATCTATAGAGTGTAAATATAGAATGTTTGCACGCATGTTTTGATGTTTGCAGAGACCAATCTTTCCTTTTGTTCTGTCATGTGGGAGGACATGAATAAAAAAGAAAAAACTAATAGCACAGACTTTGTTTTAGACAGCACATCCCATTATCTGTGCAGTAGTTGAAGCCTGAAGTTCAGAGGAAACAACACTTCATTTCGACACACAAACAGGCTTCCTTGATTCCTCTTTCCTCGTGTCTGTTCCTTACCTCACTCAGGAAAAGACACGAGTGAAGGAAACGTGGCTGCATTAAGAGATTTACCTTCTAAAACCCTGCTCTCTTTCTCTCCCTGCAGGCGATCTACAAGATGGTGGGCACTGTGATCATGATGAAAATGAACGAGGACGGCCTGACGCCCGAGCAGAGGGTGGACAAGATCTTCTCCAAGATGGATAAGAACAACGACGACCAGATCTCACTGGAGGAGTTCAAAGAGGCGGCCAAGAGCGACCCGTCCATCGTATTACTGCTGCAGTGTGACCTCCAGAAATAGGCCGGAGGGCGAGCAGAGGAGCGCTCCACCAGCCGCCACGGACTGCACAGAAAGAATTTCATGTTCCATTCAGTTTGCAGCTATTTCCACTGAAAAAAAAAAAAAATGCTTGGACTACCTTTCAATGGATCTGCTTCTTGTGTTTGAAACACTCGTGTGCATGAGAATGTTATTTGCTATAAAAAGATCTACACACAACATACAACAGTGTGCGTGTGCACGCTCACACCACAAACACTCACAGTATACACACACACACACACACACACACACACACACACTCACTACATATGAACACTTCGCACAAATAATATATATAGATAGATATATAAATATGGATATATATTTAAATTATTCAAAGATCAACTGCCAAAATGTGAAGTGTGCAAAGTATTTTCCATACAGTTTCATTTTACTGGAGCTTGCGCATCATTGATGTGCTACGTTGAATTTGCCGCTACTCTATTTATCGTTCCGAGTTTACTGACGCTAGCTGTATGTGTTTCATAATACTGAGTAATGTCAACTGAACCAAATTCCTATGATAATGTATCTGCCTCCAATAAGACACTCGATCCATCCTCTCCAATATGATATTAGCTCTAGAAGAGATGGATTAGCGTTTGTCCAACTTTTCCTTCCAAAACATGCTTGTACTGTCGGTAAAGAAAAATGTAAACGTAGTTAATTTGCATGCCTTTAGGTTCTGCCTTAAAAAATCTCCTCATTTTGCACCCTGTAATCGCAGACGGAAAGCCTTATCAGAGCAGCGCGGCATCACATGGGAGAAACCGTGAGAAAAGATTTTTACCGTATAGGGAGCAAAAAAATAAACCATAATGCAGTAGGTCCTTCTACAAGTCTTGTCGTACGGGATGTAATTTTCGTGATCTGTCCGAGACCTGTTTTCTTTTGACTGCTTTAACTGTGGGAGCATGTTTCCTTAGACTAGAGGTAGTATATGTTGCTGAAGAACTAAAAACCCGCCCCTGTGCATTCAAACACTTTCTCTAATTAGCAGAAGCTGATCGTGAAGGAATCCCCCATTTTGAAGCTAGAAAGAGATCGGATTGATGGAAGCAAGTGAGATCAAACACTCACATTAGGATTCCCTGGAGAATGAATGCAGCTTCCCTTGGCTGGAGTAGTAGTATAGTAATAGTAGATTAGAAAGAAGTATTAATTTATAGTTGGAGAGCATTGTTATCAAACTTAGTTATAACATATGTGTCACCATTACAGCCATCTCTTTTTCCAATTAGCCTGCAGGTTGCATATCAATACGATCAATTTAGACTCTTAGAGAAGTCAGAAATAAGGCCCGCGCAGCATTTCTTGTTTGTCTTTTTCAGTGGAAGTAAATGAATGCGAAGCAGTGAGAGGAGCAGTGAGTGGCGTTTCATTATACACTGTAACTAGTAGAGGACAGCCCTTATTGTAAAGCCATGTGTTTAGTAGGTTGGACAACTCGCCCTCCCTAACCCTGGAAGTATTTCTCTCTTACCAATCAGTCAATCTTTTTGTACTTTTTTACTCCCCCTCTCTCACATATTGTACACGTACTGATGCATACTAAATGTAGAGAAGTTCAGTGTGGTACCTCCCAGAAAATGATTTGGAAATAAGATGACTTGTAACTTTATAGAAGTTGACCCTGTCCGAGAGCTCCGCAGACCCTTTCCAACCTGCATTAACGCTGCCAGTGTTCAAAGAGCTTCAGGTTAAAGGAGATGTGATTATGTCATAGGAACAGTACAGTATTGCAATAAAGATCCAGCATACCTGTCCATCTTCATCTCTCAGCAGTGTGGCTTGCCCCCGCCTCCGTCAGTTTGTAATCTGAACTTCTTTACATGGACATCTTCGGCCAGACAATGTTTCTAATTCCAACTCTGTTATTACTATTATTGCTATCAAGATACCAAATGTAAGCAAAGGCAAACGTGTACAAGGATTCTTTTGTAGCATGTATTGTGTCCCTGACAACATGGCTGCACTACTCCCTGTGTTGTGATTTACTCTAATAAAAGGAACTCTATGGGCTCTTGTCTGGTCTGCTAACTCAACAAACCATCTCTTCAAGCAACGTCGTTATAAAGCCTCACCTAGACCAGTTCTTAATTATTTCAGGTTATTATTTAATGTATCTAAAATCAGTAAATTGGGTCATGTTTCAGCTTGACTTTTGATACTTACGGTTTTCTGCTGATAATAATTTGACTTAAGTGACACTAAATGCAGGATTGTGTCATTACATTTACACATGGAAATGATCTGACCCCCATCTATGAAGACTTGGTAGTTAGTTGCCTCATGGTCCAAACAGCTCGCTGCACTGACATGAACTGTACAAACTGTCCTGTATTATTTGATTATAGCCACCTGATGACCTATTGTCACTAAAGACACCAGGGGGACAGCCGGGGAACCGCTGCACTCAACCAGCCGTTCACACAGAGCTGATAAATAGCCAGTTTAGTGTGGTCTTGGGTTATACCTTTTTACAGACTACAGATGAGTGTATATAAAGAGACTGTAACTTTGGAAAAGAGGCAATTCTGTTAACTTCTATGATTTTTCAATGCAAGAGATGAATCTAATAAGCATCCTCCACTATTAAAAGGGTTGCACTCATGCACTTCGGACTGGAAGACACATTTCAGTAGTAATGTCCCTGTACAACCACCAGATGTCACTTAGGACACCAAACAGTTTTTTTTAAATAATAGACATAAACAGAGAACATTTTCTATAAAAACACAATTTGATGTTTGTTTTTCAGGTGGATTTACATCGGCAGGAACAAGTGGAAATACAACAAAAAAAACCTCTCTGGGAAATGGCTGAGAAAGCCTGCTATATTTACCCATGACTCTTTGGCACAATAGCACTGATTACAGAGGGTTCACTTGGAGGCTTGTGTACTCTCTATCACACACACACACACACACACACACACACACACACAGAGTCAACTCCAAACTAAAAACCCCAGAGACCGCATCAAGCTGTTTGAAGATTCAGGCAAACAAAGAATGGGGCGACCCCTTAACCCCTGTGCAAATGTGGAAAATGTATACTGGCTATTGATCCACATGGGTTCACACAGAGGATGGCACTGCTGCTACATTACATCTACAGTATGTAAAAGGGACGAGACAGGAGCTTTTAGAAAAAGGAACATTTATTTTACAGAAACCATATACTTTATAGTCGGTCAACTCAATTTAATTTCACATACTGCGTGACTGTGGCTGGCTTTAAATTAGGAGATTGTAAAAGTATAAAGTAGAGTGATGACTAAAAGACAATCTGCTCTGGCGTCTCAACATCTTTCCCAGGGTGATACTACAACCAGTTACTAGCTACACCCTGGGGTCCCGCCTGTCAATCACTTGACACCAGCCCAAATTCTGAAGTCCTCTTCTGACTATCAAACTTAAAGGTTAAAATTCTGCCCTTGTGTGTTAACTACCGTGTAAGCAGTGTTCACACATACCTGATGATGGAAATAAAACAAAAAGAAAATTCCAACTCATCATTAAACAAAATGATTAAAAAAAGAACATTTTCAACAGCTGTATCGGTAACTCAACAGCTGTAGCAGTAAATCAATACCAGCATCAACCAAGGAAAGTGTGATTTTAGTACAGATTGTGGAAGTGAAGGGGTGGGGTGGTGGTTGGGGTCTCCAGAACACTACTTTGGAGGGTCTGTGTTGATGCCGTATTTCTCTTTTAGGAGCTTCAACTGTTCCTCTTTCTTCTTTGTGTCCATCTTTTGGAAAGCCTGCAAAAAAAAGAGTGAAAACTAAATTAAATTTGAGTAATTGCATGAAGATATAGGTTCAAAAACATTTTTCCAATTCCCAAACCTAGATTTGTGTCTGACATTTACTAAAGCCCATTCAGTGATTGCCCTTTGACCTACAGACACTGTAATGCTCATACATACTCTGTTCGCATTGTAGTAGAGGACCACCAGGTAGCGGTTGCACACATTGAAGCCTGACAGATGGTCACAGGCGTTCTTGGCATCAAAGATGTCTTCATAAACCACATAGGCCGTTCCTCTTGATTCAGGTGTGTTCCCTCTGAGAAGCGGAGAGAAAAACAGACAGGAAGTGACTACAAGACCAACATCTACAGAGTCTCACAGGTATTTAGGAGAAATAAAAATCGTACATGAAACCGACATTTTAATGGAACAGAAGCAGAACCTCTTTCACATAGGATATTTAATGCAAATGAACATAAAGGCCATTCTGATATTTCATTCTACATATCTGTGCAGCATCAATAGTGGCAGATACAATCTAAGATATTCTGACCATCCTGTGGCCTAATAAAAGTGTGAGTCACATCTATCTGCCCTTCTGAAGAGACCAGTACGGTGACTGAGAGAGCTCAATGCCCTGCAACTTTAGAACAACACACATGCAAATAATGAAGAAAACTGCTTCATCAATGTGACAACACCAGCAGCATTCAGAAAAAACGCTGCAAATACACAAAACAACAACAGAAGTTTTCCCAGACGATGCCTTGGACATGCTTGTTATTGCCACAGTTTGTGACTCATGGAGTTACTGAAGTCGGCTCTGTGTATCAGCAAGTCATTGTTTTCCTATTATTTTGTTTTGTAGTGCTTTGCGTGTGCACAGTCTGACCTGCAGAATGCACCAACTTCGCAGGAGCACGCACTGTCAAAGAAACACTGTTTTTTGTTAAATTGAGAATTAAGCTAGATTTGAAAAGTTGGAAAATCCCAGGTCCATCAGAGATAACAGGTTGCCTGTAGCCTCTCCTTTGAACGTTGGAGTGACCAGGTGCTCATAAATAACTACAGTCTGCCAGGTTTCCTACATAAACCCACTAGTATGTTTTAAGCAAAGGACTTCAGACAGTTATCCTGCGATGGACTATGAATAGTAAGAGAAGAGACAATAAGGCTCACTGATTTACAAACTACAGCAGCATCTTGTGGCCACAGTGGACAGAGCAGTTTCATTAGTGATGTAATACCTTTGAGACAATTACTGCATGACGTGGTGGGAGACTATAGTGACCAACCATGGATGTCTTTCTTTAAAGTGAATCAGTTCTATTTGTAACCCAGAATGCCTCACCAAACCAAAACCTCATCATCAGTGGAGGTGAAGGGTGGTCAGGGGCAACATGCAAGTAAAAAAATCCCCTCTCCCTTAACAAATGTGATTCTGTGTGGTGTGTAACGTTTCAAACACTGAAGTTATCTCTTTATCATTGCAATGTCTGTAGCCTATAGCTTGGGCTACTCCTGGTTGAATAATGCCTATATGATTATCATGCAGGTATGATCTCACAAACTATTACAATGCCTGATAGAATTCTACCGTTTTACTCGGCCAGGAGGAAGCAGCATTTACTGGAAAGACTTACTTCTTGTCTTTTTTGGGTGTTTGCAGCATGGTTCTAGTTTTGTCTGCACTGAAAAGCATCATTAATCGATGTATCTGATATGAGTTTGTCACAATAACAACAGTATGTGTTATAACAACAGTGTAACCTGACCATACTCATATGGCCCTGCACCTGATACCTATGTCATAATCAAACGTCTACAATGAAAATGATGAACTCAAAATGGTGGTTAAGTACTTCCTTTGGCCCATCTAACCCAAATAAAACCCTGCAGAAATCTACAGTGTATAAACACTTACGTTCTGATCTGCCGTATTGGTCCATATTTCCCAAAGATGTCGTACATCTCCTCAGCTGTGATCTTGTAGGGGAGGTTCCTGACGTACAGGATTCTGTTCACCTCAGGAGGTAATCGTATCTAAAGGAAAACACAAAAGCGTTTTAATAATCAATAAAAGAACCACAAACACTAGTTCATGCCACAAAACCTGCAGTGACGGATACAATGGTATTAAACTGTTTGACTAAATGATTTGATAAAAAAAAATCAACTAACTAGGTTATGTTATCTTATTGACCAATAAATCTGTGTGTTTGGTTTCCCAGAAGCCATATGACACACACACATACACATATATACACACACACACATATACACACACACACACACACACACCCCTAACTAGACTAATGTTTCTGTGTTCAAGTCTCTTCTGCTGCAACGTTAGAACAACAACCAGGATTAGCTGATGTTAGCTGTTAGCACATTATCAACCGCTGTTAGTGTCTACATGAAACAAACCCCGACCACAGACGGCTCCAAGTAGTCAGTAAATATTGCCAAATGTGTTTAATCGTCTGTCGTAAGTAACAAAACTCAAGTTTTAACTTCGGCAGTGTGGTTGTTTTACATCCGTTAGCATTTGAACCAGCTAGCCGTATGCTAACGCTGGCAGACGGTATCTTCTCGCCCACCCGAGCTAATATTATTCATTATATTAATCCCAGAATACACCAGCCCACTCGCTCATACTTACATTAGCGCGTTTCGCTGCTTGCATAGCCATGGTGAAATGTTTAGAGTGGAAATAAGACCGCTGAACAACAAACACGCAGTTTCTCCGCTCTTCACTGTTACCGTCAAAATGGCAGCTTTAGCTAGCTGCTGACGAACTTCCGGTTTCCGCCTGAGCGACAGGACACAAAGATGGCGCAGTGCTGCCCCCCGCAGGCTGACTGACCTTTATGTTCCTCCACTAAAGGAACTACAATCCTTTATTTTAGACAGACTATTAACTACTACTTTAATTAATTACTAACTACCACTGTTTTTTAAGCACTGTTTTGCATTACTGTCACATTTGCTGCTGCAGCTGTTGATACAAACACTACTTCCTCCATCTGTTGGGTTGTAGAGAACTGTCAAATATTTAAAGGACCTGATGTGTTTGGTCTTTGTTAGAATGCATATTTAATGATAAAGCTGACTGCGGTGCCGTTGTAGGGTTTTTAATGTGCAAACAGGACACAGACAGATACTTCAGGGTCAAAATCTGCAACTACAAACATTCAAATATTCATCAACTCCAGCCCAAATGCAGCTGCAGCGTGCTCACTGCTCATCCCTATGCAAAACAAACTCATTCATTTATAATGAATCAGACAAAAGAGCAACATAAAGGCCACAGTGTGTGTGTATACCTGTGACAGTGTCTTGATAATGGTGCTGATGACGGACATTAAGACGATGCACACAAACACTCAACACGCAACTGTCACATTGTTCCTTTAATGTGCAGTCAACGAGACAGGAGGAGTTCTCCAACCTGTCTCTGGATCTGGTTCCTGGAGGATCTGTGGAAGAGATGCTCCAGGACTATGTGAAGGAGACAGAGTTGGAGTTTAGGTCTGAGTGCGGCGGCAACACATCGGGCCAGAGGTCTGTCTTCGTGACCCTGCCAAGGTGAGTGACATCACATCCATCTTAAATGAACACCTGACCTGAGTGGTTCCCTAACTGGCCTCCACTATCCCTAAGAGCTCCTTGAAATTCACAATACTCTGTCAGACACAGAAAACAGATATAACACAGTGATCATATTGCTAACATCTCTCCTTAACGTCTACAGAGTGCTCGTCTTGCACCTGAAGTGCTTCCGCTTCACGCCTGCATTTCAGCAGAGGAAGGTACACGGCCCCGTCAGGCTGCTGAGGGACATGGTGGTGTCCTCCAACCAGGTACAGAAAAAATAAACTCACCTGAGAACAGACAGAAGCACCAGGCTGATGAGAAAGTAAACGTGTGTGTGTGTGTGAAGCTAACTCTTATTCTGTGTTCATTGTCAGGACGGTGGCTGCTACAGTCTGGTGAGCGCCATCAGCCATTTTGGCTCCACAGGAGAAGCAGGTAAGATAATCACACACTGAAGGCTGAATGGGACCTTCTGTAGTCCTCTATCATGAGCTCAGACATGTTATAGATGGATAGTGGGAGTGGCTTTCACTGCTAAACATAACTACTTACAATAAGTCTCCGTATTTTAACTGAACTGGAACTTTAAACTTTATTGCACAAAAACCAGTGTCAATTCTGTATAAATGTGCCTGTGGATGTTCAGATAACATACAGCCTGTCTCTCTACAGGACCTGCTGTCTGTCTTTTCAGAAACAGAGACAAAACATAAGACAATTGTGTTTTTTCCCACAATATGTTTTATTGTCGTTTTCTTGTTTTGAACATCCCATCAACAATACATACTAACAATACAACAGTTTGACATTACAAATACATACATTACACAGGGTATATTCCAAACACACACAGTTTGGTATGAAACATCTCTGACAAACATTTTATAACATCCTTCCAGAAAGTTTGGATCTTTGGACATTCCCATAGACAATGACATAGAGTACCTTTCTGATTTAAAAATTTTCAACAATCATCTTGAATATTAGCAGACATATGATGAAGTTTGACAGGAGTTATATACATCCTCATGCCCCAACTTGATCTACAGTCTTTCATCCTAAGTAGTGGATAGGAATCCGGTTTTGTAACTGGATCAATAGTTCAAATGGCTGTCTTACTGCTGGAATGGGTTGCAGCGGCGCAGGTATAATAGTTTGATTTGGTTTTCCTGTGCATTGGCAAATGTGGCAGGTCTTAATGTACGTGGACATTTTTAATCATGGCCAAAAGAAATGCCGCAGGATATAATTGTACGTTTTTTTCACTCCCATATTACCAGTCATACTGTCATGGGCACACTGTCCACAAGTACACACTGTCTATACTTGGTAGGCAAAACCACCTGCTCCACAAACCCACAAGCCAAACTTTCCTCATAAGGGACCCACCTCCTCATTAACAGACCATCCTGTAGGAAATATACTGGAGACCGTTTCTCCACCTCAGACACAGGCACCACGCAGTCATACAGTAACCTTAAAGAGAGATCTGATTTTTGTGGCTCCACCAGCTCTGCATGGGACACAGACAAAAGACAAGTTTGACATGGCCTTTTTGGGACTCGTCACGTCACCAACAGACGCAGTCATATACTGTACATGCTCCAGCTACATCATTGCCTAGAATAGTCATTCTAGGCAATGATGTAGCTGGAGCATCAACACCCTCAACAGGCAATCCTTGGCAGACCCCAACCTTCACATCTCCCTGGACTATTTTGGAGGACAAAAACATCTTATGCACATGAACAACAATTGTCGTTAACCCCATTCCTCGGACAGGAACACAACTTCCTGTGTCTTCCTTGAATATTCAAGGCACCAGAATCTCGCCGTATTTTAACAGGAATTTTCTCATCACTGTCTACAAGGGACACAAGTGAATGGTGCATAACCTGCCACAATCTCTGCTGCACCCAAAATCTTAGCTTGCATCTGAAAAGGAGACATCGGTCCAGCACAGTCGCATATATGCGCACACACACACACACACACACACCACACACACACACAGACATTAGTACATCCTGCCATCATTTATCATAGAATTTTATAGAAGAATTTCACATTTACTGCATGAATTTTCTTCATATTCTTGCTTCGAAACTGTAAAATAACATCCTACCAAATGTTCAGATTATGCAAATACTAGATTTATACTACCCTCTTCTGAATTATACATTATTATATACATTATTGCTTAAGCTAACTCATTATGCATCATGACCAATCATAGCCCAAAGGTGTGTGTGCTCACCTGTGTTCCTGCACTGCAGTCATCTACTCTTAACCAACTTGAGAAACCTCCTGAGCTGTTAAAGATCATTTCTACATTTATTTGATGTGCTTTAGTTATTTTGGATTATTTAACTTTAATTTGTTTTGGGGTTGTTTTCTTGATGTGGTTGCTGAACCACAGTGGTTCAGACCATCAACGTTCTAAGCTGAGATTCCGGCGGGCACGGCATGAACTACAGCAAGCCTTGTGTGACGAGTCGACGTGTGTGCAAAGTGACTGAAAACAGCAATGACAGCTCCCATATCGGTTAGTGTAGATGCCCTGACAGCAGTGGTCGATGTTCAATGTGTGTTGCATGGAACAATTGTTATCTCAGAGTCAGACTGCTAGTGGGCCAGCAAGGGTATTTTATAATGTTATATTGTATACTAAGCAGAACTGGATAAACCAAGAATGTAATAGACAATGTTGCTCCAGTAAAATTGATATGGTGGACTATAGAGGATATGGTGTTTGAATCCTTCAGAGCCTCCCCAGGGTGAATAGAAGAACCTGTGTTGTTGTATGTAATTAACAGCCTGTAAAATAAAGGGTTACCCCAAATGTATACTTTTGCAGACTTACTGGTATTAGTGAATCCATTGGAAATGTTAACTGAAGAGCCTTCCACAGCACAGATTCTTCTGCTTCTTCTGGGTTCATCACAATGACAGGAGCCATTTAACATTATCACACTGTTTCACTTTCACTATCATCTTTAGCTGCAGGTCTGGGTTGATGGGGAGTAAAGTAAGACTTAAGCAGCACCATAACGCAAATATTTTAGCCCACGATCCAAGTCATTTAATATTGAGTCCCAGTCCCCATCTAATATTCTTTTTACATAATACGGTTGCACAGTGCACACTTCAAGTACATTAACATCAATCCAATGTCAAGAAAAAATGCCCGCATTGAAGCTGTTCCTTAATGGTTTTTTTTATCGTTTTTTTTTTACACAATAAAGAGTAAAATAAAAAACCCTCTGTAATCTTGTCGCTGTCTGGAGGGAGTTTCTCTCTCTAGTGTTTGTTGCTTCGGTGCAGCCTTTCTCAGGACACTTTTCAAATAGAGCAGGTCTGGACTGTACTCCTTATAACTTTATTTACAGAGACCCAACAGTTCCCACCTTGAGCAAGCACTTGGCAACGGCGGCAAGGAAAAACTTCCTTTTAAGAGGCAGAACCCTCGGACAGACCCCGATTCTAGTTGGGCTGTCGTCTGCCTTGAATAAATTACTCTTATTGGCTTTTTGTCTGAGGCCTTCCTCCTTGGAACTGCCAATCATTATTTAAAATGTCCTCTTTTAAATCTCCTCCACACATCAACCTTGGACACTGAAGTCTCATTAGAACCAGATGCAGGTCAATTGTATATTAATGAAATCCAATCTTTACAATTGCAGTTAGTAGTAATAATTTCTTCTAAGGATGAGAGTGCAGGAATTACAACTGGTAATGTTATATCGGTCAGATATTTTACTGAACCATTTCTTTGCCCCGCTGGAATCCAGCATCCAGCTTTCCTGGTTTAAATGAAACATTACCCCAAGTTAGACTAAACTGTGACAAGAAGTTACTTATATTCATATATTGTTTACCTCATATCACAGCAGCAACCATATTGAGCACTATGGGCGGGCAGTATGTGTTCTTAGATCTTTGGCTGAATACTGATAGAAATGTAATGGTATGGGGGCAGAGCACGACTCTATATCCACCCATGATGGAGTATCTTCAGCAGAAAACTGTAACATTGTAGTTCTTATTGTGCTGCTAAATAGTACCAATAAAAATGCAGACACTTCAACCCCCCTGTATCAAATGGAAGAAATAACAGAGACAGACGAACCCTAGGACACTTCTTATTCCCCATACATTTTGTAATGAGTGATGTAATTCTCGCAAACATTCCTACAGGTCACGCCAAATGATTATTTTGAAATAAATACATGAATTTAGGATGTTCATCTTTAATATGTTTATTCTCCCTATCATAGAAAAAGACATTCAGACTCCATTATATGTTCATAGTTTATTGAGGTCAAATTTTCTGTAGGTATTATTTTGATAAATAATACCCAAATAGCTAGAGCTGGTTGAGAGCTTAAAAGATAAATATTGGTCAGGATTTTGTCTCTCATTTTCTATTAAGAAGCATAAGTTTTCAATTCATGCAAAAATTTTGACCCAAATCAAATCTGAAAAAGCAGGTATAGATGTGTCTAATTCTTTGAGGTTTGAATACATCATCCACGAAGAGAGCTATTTTATGGTTTAATTTTTACTTTTTAACTTTGAATATATACATCAAATTAAAAAATCAAATTTAAAATACTCAAGTAAATTAAACGTACCACAAATTGTGCTTGAGTACAGTCACTTAGTTACTTTTCAGAACTGACAGTAATCCAATAAAATGGCCGTTTGAAGAATACTAACTTTGAAAAAACACGATTTTTTTCTTGCTGTTTCAAGACTTTAAAATACATTTGGACATTTATAAAACAGATATTTGTTTTCTCCATGTTTTAAAGAAAACCTTTCAACATTTTTCAACAGGGGCCTCCGCAGGACAGCAACCGCAACCACAATGCACCTACACAGGAGACACACAAAGAGCTCAGACGCTCCGGATGGTGCCTGCAGGAGCCTCACTTGGGTGGACGTCGACTGAGCTAGAGCCGCTTGGGTTGACAAGCGAAGCACCGGCTCAGCGGCGTCCACCGATGGTCTGTACACCGACGGGGGTTAGGGCGGGTACAGATCACCGGCCTAGAGCTACTTCGCTCAATGGACTTTCCTGGTCATCACCAGCCATCAGCAGAGACCGGTCCGGGCACCCCTCCATCCTCACCATCATGGGCTCTTTTCTCCTGTGGGGTATTGTGGAAGTTGTCCTGAGGATGGCTCCCTATTTACACTAGCGCTACATTCCTGCCTACAAATCTCAAAACCAGTCAAAGTCCCTAAAGAGCCAAACAAACCCTTGAAACCTCTTAAATCCAGTAAGAGCATTTATCAAACACTGAAATGTTTTAAAAACGAGAGAAACTTAAGATACTTTTAAATAAATATCAAAGAGTATTCTAACCCCTGCTCGAGAACAAAAAAAAAAATATATTTTACAGACTAAGAATTCATTACAAAGCTGTTGAATTGGATTACCTTCAGTGCTTTCTGTTTTGGAAAAAAGTGAAACCTGTTACAAACCAGTAAAAGCTCTTATAATGCAGTAAACCCATCAATAAACCAGTGAAACCTGGTATAAACCAGTAAAAGGACTTAAAAACCAGTAAAATCATCAATAAACCAGTAAAACCATCAATAACCAGTGAAACCTGGTGTAAACCAGTAAAAGGACTTAGAAACCAGTGAAACCTGTTAGGACCCAATTAAAGCTCTTATGACAGTTTAAAATGTACAATATTTACATGCGAATTGCTGTGGAGAATTATGAAGAAGCTGAAAATTAAAATACTCAAGTAAATTAAACGTACCACAAATTGTGCTTGAGTACAGTCACTTAGTTACTTTTCAGAACTGACAGTAATCCAATAAAATGGCCGTTTGAAGAATACTAACTTTGAAAAAACATGATTTTTTCTTGCTGTTTCAAGACTTTAAAATACATTTGGACATTTATAAAACAGATATTTGTTTTTCTCCATGTTTTAAAGAAAACCTTTCAACATTTCTTCAACAGGGGCCTCCGCAGGACAGCAACCGCAACCACAATCCACCTGCACAGGAGACACACAAAGAGCTCAGACGCTCCGGATGGTGCCTGCAGGAGCCTCACTTGGGTGGACGTCGACTGAGCTAGAGCCGCTTGGGTTGACAAGCGAAGCGCCGGCTCAGCGGCGTCCACCGATGGTCTGTACACCGACGGGGGGTTAGGGCGGGTACAGATCACCGGCCTAGAGCTACTTCGCTCAATGGACTTTCCTGGTCATCACCAGCCATCAGCAGAGACCGGTCCGGGCACCCCTCCATCCTCACCATCATGGGCTCTTTTCTCCTGTGGGGTATTGTGGAAGTTGTCCTGAGGATGGCTCCTATTTACACTAGCGCTACATTCCTGCCTACAAATCTCAAAACCAGTCAAAGTCCCTAAAGAGCCAAACAAACCCTTGAAACCTCTTAAATCCAGTAAGAGCATTTATCAAACACTGAAATGTTTTAAAAACGAGAGAAACTTAAGATACTTTTAAATAAATATCAAAGAGTATTCTAACCCCTGCTCGAGAACAAAAAAAAAAAAATATTTTACAGACTAAGAATTCATTACAGAGCTATTGAATTGGATTACCTTCAGTGCTTTCTGTTTTGGAAAAAAGTGAAACCTGTTACAAACCAGTAAAAGCTCTTATAATGCAGTAAACCCATCAATAAACCAGGGAAACCTGGTATAAACCAGTAAAAGGACTTAATAACCAGTAAAATCATTAATAAACCAGTAAAACCATCAATAACCAGTGAAACCTGGTGTAAACCAGTAAAAGGACTTAGAAACCAGTGAAACCTGTTAGGACCCAATTAAAGCTCTTATGACAGTTTAAAATGTACAATATTTACATGCGAATTGCTGTGGAGAATTATGAAGAAGCTGAAAATTAAAATACTCAAGTAAATTAAACGTACCACAAATTGTGCTTGAGTACAGTCACTTAGTTACTTTTCAGAACTGACAGTAATCCAATAAAATGGCCGTTTGAAGAATACTAACTTTGAAAAAACATGATTTTTTCTTGCTGTTTCAAGACTTTAAAATACATTTGGACATTTATAAAACAGATATTTGTTTTCTCCATGTTTTAAAGAAAACCTTTCAACATTTTTCAACAGGGGCCTCCGCAGGATAGCAACCGCAACCACAATGCACCTACACAGGAGACACACAAAGAGCTCAGATGCTCCGGATGGTGCCTGCAGGAGCCTCACTTGGGTGGACGTCGACTGAGCTAGAGCCGCTTGGGTTGACAAGCGAAGCGCCGGCTCAGCGGCGTCCACCGATGGTCTGTACACCGACGGGGGTTAGGGCGGGTACAGATCACCGGCCTAGAGCTACTTCGCTCAATGGACTTTCCTGGTCATCACCAGCCATCAGCAGAGACCGGTCCGGGCACCCCTCCATCCTCACCATCATGGGCTCTTTTCTCCTGTGGGGTATTGTGGAAGTTGTCCTGAGGATGGCTCCTATTTACACTAGCGCTACATTCCTGCCTACAAATCTCAAAACCAGTCAAAGTCCCTAAAGAGCCAAACAAACCCTTGAAACCTCTTAAATCCAGTAAGAGCATTTATCAAACACTGAAATGTTTTAAAAACGAGAGAAACTTAAGATACTTTTAAATAAATATCAAAGAGTATTCTAACCCCTGCTCGAGAACAAAAAAAAAAAATATTTTACAGACTAAGAATTCATTACAGAGCTGTTGAATTGGATTACCTTCAGTGCTTTCTGTTTTGGAAAAAAGTGAAACCTGTTACAAACCAGTAAAAAAAGCTAAACTTCATAAAATGAAAGGTATAAACCAGTAAAAGGACTTAAAACCAAAACCATCAATAAACCAGTGAAACCTGGTGTAAACCAGTAAAAGGACTTAGAAACCAGTGAAACCTGTTAGGACCCAATTAAAGCTCTTATGACAGTTTAAAATGTACAATATTTACATGCGAATTGCTGTGGAGAATTATGAAGAAGCTGAAAATTAAAATACTCAAGTAAATTAAACGTACCACAAATTGTGCTTGAGTACAGTCACTTAGTTACTTTTCAGAACTGACAGTAATCCAATAAAATGGCCGTTTGAAGAATACTAACTTTGAAAAAACATGATTTTTTCTTGCTGTTTCAAGACTTTAAAATACATTTGGACATTTATAAAACAGATATTTGTTTTCTCCGTGTTTTAAAGAAAACCTTTCAACATTTTTCAACAGGGGCCTCCGCAGGACAGCAACCGCAACCACAATGCACCTACACAGGAGACACACAAAGAGCTCAGACGCTCCGGATGGTGCCTGCAGGAGCCTCACTTGGGTGGACGTCGACTGAGCTAGAGCCGCTTGGGTTGACAAGCGAAGCGCCGGCTCAGCGGCGTCCACCGATGGTCTGTACACCGACGGGGGTTAGGGCGGGTACAGATCACCGGCCTAGAGCTACTTCGCTCAATGGACTTTCCTGGTCATCACCAGCCATCAGCAGAGACCGGTCCGGGCACCCCTCCATCCTCACCATCATGGGCTCTTTTCTCCTGTGGGGTATTGTGGAAGTTGTCCTGAGGATGGCTCCTATTTACACTAGCGCTACATTCCTGCCTACAAATCTCAAAACCAGTCAAAGAGCCAAACAAACCCTTGAAACCTCTTAAATCCAGTAAGAGCATTTATCAAACACTGAAATGTTTTAAAAACGAGAGAAACTTAAGATACTTTTAAATAAATATCAAAGAGTATTCTAACCCCTGCTCGAGAACAAAAAAAAAATATATTTTACAGACTAAGAATTCATTACAGAGCTGTTGAATTGGATTACCTTCAGTGCTTTCTGTTTTGGAAAAAAGTGAAACCTGTTACAAACCAGTAAAAGCTCTTATAATGCAGTAAACCCATCAATAAACCAGTGAAACCTGGTATAAACCAGTAAAAGGACTTAAAAACCAGTAAAATCATCAATAAACCAGTAAAACCATCAATAACCAGTGAAACCTGGTGTAAACCAGTAAAAGGACTTAGAAACCAGTGAAACCTGTTAGGACCCAATTAAAGCTCTTATGACAGTTTAAAATGTACAATATTTACATGCGAATTGCTGTGGAGAATTATGAAGAAGCTGAAAATTAAAATACTCAAGTAAATTAAACGTACCACAAATTGTGCTTGAGTACAGTCACTTAGTTACTTTTCAGAACTGACAGTAATCCAATAAAATGGCCGTTTGAAGAATACTAACTTTGAAAAAACATGATTTTTTCTTGCTGTTTCAAGACTTTAAAATACATTTGGACATTTATAAAACAGATATTTGTTTTCTCCATGTTTTAAAGAAAACCTTTCAACATTTTTCAACAGGGGCCTCCGCAGGACAGCAACCGCAACCACAATGCACCTACACAGGAGACACACAAAGAGCTCAGATGCTCCGGATGGTGCCTGCAGGAGCCTCACTTGGGTGGACGTCGACTGAGCTAGAGCCGCTTGGGTTGACAAGCGAAGCGCCGGCTCAGCGGCGTCCACCGATGGTCTGTACACCGACGGGGGTTAGGGCGGGTACAGATCACCGGCCTAGAGCTACTTCGCTCAATGGACTTTCCTGGTCATCACCAGCCATCAGCAGAGACCGGTCCGGGCACCCCTCCATCCTCACCATCATGGGCTCTTTTCTCCTGTGGGGTATTGTGGAAGTTGTCCTGAGGATGGCTCCTATTTACACTAGCGCTACATTCCTGCCTACAAATCTCAAAACCAGCCAAGTCCCTAAAGAGCCAAACAAACCCTTGAAACCTCTTAAATCCAGTAAGAGCATTTATCAAACACTGAAATGTTTTAAAAATGAGAGAAACTTAAGATACTTTTAAATAAATATCAAAGAGTATTCTAACCCATGCTCGAGAACAAAAAAAAAATATATTTTACAGACTAAGAATTCATTACAGAGCTGTTGAATTGGATTACCTTCAGTGCTTTCTGTTTTGGAAAAAAGTGAAACCTGTTACAAACCAGTAAAAGCTCTTATAATGCAGTAAACCCATCAATAAACCAGTGAAACCTGGTATAAACCAGTAAAAGGACTTAAAAACCAGTAAAATCATCAATAAACCAGTAAAACCATCAATAACCAGTGAAACCTGGTGTAAACCAGTAAAAGGACTTAGAAACCAGTGAAACCTGTTAGGACCCAATTAAAGCTCTTATGACAGTTTAAAATGTACAATATTTACATGCGAATTGCTGTGGAGAATTATGAAGAAGCTGAAAATTAAAATACTCAAGTAAATTAAACGTACCACAAATTGTGCTTGAGTACAGTCACTTAGTTACTTTTCAGAACTGACAGTAATCCAATAAAATGGCCGTTTGAAGAATACTAACTTTGAAAAAACATGATTTTTTCTTGCTGTTTCAAGACTTTAAAATACATTTGGACATTTATAAAACAGATATTTGTTTTCTCCATGTTTTAAAGAAAACCTTTCAACATTTTTCAACAGGGGCCTCCGCAGGACAGCAACCGCAACCACAATGCACCTACACAGGAGACACACAAAGAGCTCAGACGCTCCGGATGGTGCCTGCAGGAGCCTCACTTGGGTGGACGTCGACTGAGCTAGAGCCGCTTGGGTTGACAAGCGAAGCGCCGGCTCAGCGGCGTCCACTGATGGTCTGTACACCGACGGGGGTTAGGGCGGGTACAGATCACCGGCCTAGAGCTACTTCGCTCAATGGACTTTCCTGGTCATCACCAGCCATCAGCAGAGACCGGTCCGGGCACCCCTCCATCCTCACCATCATGGGCTCTTTTCTCCTGTGGGGTATTGTGGAAGTTGTCCTGAGGATGGCTCCTATTTACACTAGCGCTACATTCCTGCCTACAAATCTCAAAACCAGTCAAAGAGCCAAACAAACCCTTGAAACCTCTTAAATCCAGTAAGAGCATTTATCAAACACTGAAATGTTTTAAAAACGAGAGAAACTTAAGATACTTTTAAATAAATATCAAAGAGTATTCTAACCCCTGCTCGAGAACAAAAAAAAAAAAATATTTTACAGACTAAGAATTCATTACAGAGCTGTTGAATTGGATTACCTTCAGTGCTTTCTGTTTTGGAAAAAAGTGAAACCTGTTACAAACCAGTAAAAGCTCTTATAATGCAGTAAACCCATCAATAAACCAGTGAAACCTGGTATAAGTAAAAAAAAACCAGTAAAAAAGGACTTAAAAAAAAAATAAACAAAGAAACCAGTGAAACCTGTTAGGACCCAATTAAAGCTCTTATGACAGTTTAAAATGTACAATATTTACATGCGAATTGCTGTGGAGAATTATGAAGAAGCTGAAAATTAAAATACTCAAGTAAATTAAACGTACCACAAATTGTGCTTGAGTACAGTCACTTAGTTACTTTTCAGAACTGACAGTAATCCAATAAAATGGCCGTTTGAAGAATACTAACTTTGAAAAAACATGATTTTTTCTTGCTGTTTCAAGACATTAAAATACATTTGGACATTTATAAAACAGATATTTGTTTTCTCCATGTTTTAAAGAAAACCTTTCAACATTTTTCAACAGGGGCCTCCGCAGGATAGCAACCGCAACCACAATGCACCTACACAGGAGACACACAAAGAGCTCAGACGCTCCGGATGGTGCCTGCAGGAGCCTCACTTGGGTGGACGTCGACTGAGCTAGAGCCGCTTGGGTTGACAAGCGAAGCGCCGGCTCAGCGGCGTCCACCGATGGTCTGTACACCGACGGGGGTTAGGGGCGGGTACAGATCACCGGCCTAGAGCTACTTCGCTCAATGGACTTTCCTGGTCATCACCAGCCATCAGCAGAGACCGGTCCGGGCACCCCTCCATCCTCACCATCATGGGCTCTTTTCTCCTGTGGGGTATTGTGGAAGTTGTCCTGAGGATGGCTCCTATTTACACTAGCGCTACATTCCTGCCTACAAATCTCAAAACCAGTCAAAGTCCCTAAAGAGCCAAACAAACCCTTGAAACCTCTTAAATCCAGTAAGAGCATTTATCAAACACTGAAATGTTTTAAAAACGAGAGAAACTTAAGATACTTTTAAATAAATATCAAAGAGTATTCTAACCCATGCTCGAGAACAAAAAAAAAATATATTTTACAGACTAAGAATTCATTACAGAGCTGTTGAATTGGATTACCTTCAGTGCTTTCTGTTTTGGAAAAAAGTGAAACCTGTTACAAACCAGTAACAGCTCTTATAATGCAGTAAACCCATCAATAAACCAGTGAAACCTGGTATAAACCAGTAAAAGGACTTAAAAACCAGTAAAATCATCAATAAACCAGTAAAACCATCAATAACCAGTGAAACCTGGTGTAAACCAGTAAAAGGACTTAGAAACCAGTGAAACCTGTTAGGACCCAATTAAAGCTCTTATGACAGTTTAAAATGTACAATATTTACATGCGAATTGCTGTGGAGAATTATGAAGAAGCTGAAAATTAAAATACTCAAGTAAATTAAACGTACCACAAATTGTGCTTGAGTACAGTCACTTAGTTACTTTTCAGAACTGACAGTAATCCAATAAAATGGCCGTTTGAAGAATACTAACTTTGAAAAAACATGATTTTTTCTTGCTGTTTCAAGACTTTAAAATACATTTGGACATTTATAAAACAGATATTTGTTTTCTCCATGTTTTAAAGAAAACCTTTCAACATTTTTCAACAGGGGCCTCCGCAGGACAGCAACCGCAACCACAATGCACCTACACAGGAGACACACAAAGAGCTCAGACGCTCCGGATGGTGCCTGCAGGAGCCTCACTTGGGTGGACGTCGACTGAGCTAGAGCCGCTTGGGTTGACAAGCGAAGCGCCGGCTCAGCGGCGTCCACCGATGGTCTGTACACCGACGGGGGTTAGGGCGGGTACAGATCACCGGCCTAGAGCTACTTCGCTCAATGGACTTTCCTGGTCATCACCAGCCATCAGCAGAGACCGGTCCGGGCACCCCTCCATCCTCACCATCATGGGCTCTTTTCTCCTGTGGGGTATTGTGGAAGTTGTCCTGAGGATGGCTCCTATTTACACTAGCGCTACATTCCTGCCTACAAATCTCAAAACCAGTCAAAGTCCCTAAAGAGCCAAACAAACCCTTGAAACCTCTTAAATCCAGTAAGAGCATTTATCAAACACTGAAATGTTTTAAAAACGAGAGAAACTTAAGATACTTTTAAATAAATATCAAAGAGTATTCTAACCCCTGCTCGAGAACAAAAAAAAAAAAATATTTTACAGACTAAGAATTCATTACAGAGCTGTTGAATTGGATTACCTTCAGTGCTTTCTGTTTTGGAAAAAAGTGAAACCTGTTACAAACCAGTAAAAGCTCTTATAATGCAGTAAACCCATCAATAAACCAGTGAAACCTGGTATAAACCAGTAAAAGGACTTAAAAACCAGTAAAATCATCAATAAACCAGTAAAACCATCAATAACCAGTGAAACCTGGTGTAAACCAGTAAAAGGACTTAGAAACCAGTGAAACCTGTTAGGACCCAATTAAAGCTCTTATGACAGTTTAAAATGTACAATATTTACATGCGAATTGCTGTGGAGAATTATGAAGAAGCTGAAAATTAAAATACTCAAGTAAATTAAACGTACCACAAATTGTGCTTGAGTACAGTCACTTAGTTACTTTTCAGAACTGACAGTAATCCAATAAAATGGCCGTTTGAAGAATACTAACTTTGAAAAAACATGATTTTTTCTTGCTGTTTCAAGACTTTAAAATACATTTGGACATTTATAAAACAGATATTTGTTTTCTCCATGTTTTAAAGAAAACCTTTCAACATTTTTCAACAGGGGCCTCCGCAGGACAGCAACCGCAACCACAATGCACCTACACAGGAGACACACAAAGAGCTCAGACGCTCCGGATGGTGCCTGCAGGAGCCTCACTTGGGTGGACGTCGACTGAGCTAGAGCCGCTTGGGTTGACAAGCGAAGCGCCGGCTCAGCGGCGTCCACCGATGGTCTGTACACCGACGGGGGTTAGGGCGGGTACAGATCACCGGCCTAGAGCTACTTCGCTCAATGGACTTTCCTGGTCATCACCAGCCATCAGCAGAGACCGGTCCGGGCACCCCTCCATCCTCACCATCATGGGCTCTTTTCTCCTGTGGGGTATTGTGGAAGTTGTCCTGAGGATGGCTCCTATTTACACTAGCGCTACATTCCTGCCTACAAATCTCAAAACCAGTCAAAGAAGAGCCAAACAAACCCTTGAAACCTCTTAAATCCAGTAAGAGCATTTATCAAACACTGAAATGTTTTAAAAACGAGAGAAACTTAAGATACTTTTAAATAAATATCAAAGAGTATTCTAACCCCTGCTCGAGAACAAAAAAAAAAAATATTTTACAGACTAAGAATTCATTACAGAGCTGTTGAATTGGATTACCTTCAGTGCTTTCTGTTTTGGAAAAAAGTGAAACCTGTTACAAACCAGTAAAAGCTCTTATAATGCAGTAAACCCATCAATAAACCAGTGAAACCTGGTATAAACCAGTAAAAGGACTTAAAAACCAGTAAAATCATCAATAAACCAGTAAAACCATCAATAACCAGTGAAACCTGGTGTAAACCAGTAAAAGGACTTAGAAACCAGTGAAACCTGTTAGGACCCAATTAAAGCTCTTATGACAGTTTAAAATGTACAATATTTACATGCGAATTGCTGTGGAGAATTATGAAGAAGCTGAAAATTAAAATACTCAAGTAAATTAAACGTACCACAAATTGTGCTTGAGTACAGTCACTTAGTTACTTTTCAGAACTGACAGTAATCCAATAAAATGGCCGTTTGAAGAATACTAACTTTGAAAAAACATGATTTTTTCTTGCTGTTTCAAGACTTTAAAATACATTTGGACATTTATAAAACAGATATTTGTTTTCTCCATGTTTTAAAGAAAACCTTTCAACATTTTTCAACAGGGGCCTCCGCAGGACAGCAACCGCAACCACAATGCACCTACACAGGAGACACACAAAGAGCTCAGACGCTCCGGATGGTGCCTGCAGGAGCCTCACTTGGGTGGACGTCGACTGAGCTAGAGCCGCTTGGGTTGACAAGCGAAGCGCCGGCTCAGCGGCGTCCACCGATGGTCTGTACACCGACGGGGGTTAGGGCGGGTACAGATCACCGGCCTAGAGCTACTTCGCTCAATGGACTTTCCTGGTCATCACCAGCCATCAGCAGAGACCGGTCCGGGCACCCCTCCATCCTCACCATCATGGGCTCTTTTCTCCTGTGGGGTATTGTGGAAGTTGTCCTGAGGATGGCTCCTATTTACACTAGCGCTACATTCCTGCCTACAAATCTCAAAACCAGTCAAAGTCCCTAAAGAGCCAAACAAACCCTTGAAACCTCTTAAATCCAGTAAGAGCATTTATCAAACACTGAAATGTTTTAAAAACGAGAGAAACTTAAGATACTTTTAAATAAATATCAAAGAGTATTCTAACCCCTGCTCGAGAACAAAAAAAAAATATATTTTACAGACTAAGAATTCATTACAGAGCTGTTGAATTGGATTACCTTCAGTGCTTTCTGTTTTGGAAAAAAGTGAAACCTGTTACAAACCAGTAAAAGCTCTTATAATGCAGTAAACCCATCAATAAACCAGTGAAACCTGGTATAAACCCACTAAAAGGACTTAAAAACCAGTAAAATCATCAATAAACCAGTAAAACCATCAATAACCAGTGAAACCTGGTGTAAACCAGTAAAAGGACTTAGAAACCAGTGAAACCTGTTAGGACCCAATTAAAGCTCTTATGACAGTTTAAAATGTACAATATTTACATGCGAATTGCTGTGGAGAATTATGAAGAAGCTGAAAATTAAAATACTCAAGTAAATTAAACGTACCACAAATTGTGCTTGAGTACAGTCACTTAGTTACTTTTCAGAACTGACAGTAATCCAATAAAATGGCCGTTTGAAGAATACTAACTTTGAAAAAACATGATTTTTTCTTGCTGTTTCAAGACTTTAAAATACATTTGGACATTTATAAAACAGATATTTGTTTTCTCCATGTTTTAAAGAAAACCTTTCAACATTTTTCAACAGGGGCCTCCGCAGGACAGCAACCGCAACCACAATGCACCTACACAGGAGACACACAAAGAGCTCAGACGCTCCGGATGGTGCCTGCAGGAGCCTCACTTGGGTGGACGTCGACTGAGCTAGAGCCGCTTGGGTTGACAAGCGAAGCGCCGGCTCAGCGGCGTCCACCGATGGTCTGTACACCGACGGGGGTTAGGGCGGGTACAGATCACCGGCCTAGAGCTACTTCGCTCAATGGACTTTCCTGGTCATCACCAGCCATCAGCAGAGACCGGTCCGGGCACCCCTCCATCCTCACCATCATGGGCTCTTTTCTCCTGTGGGGTATTGTGGAAGTTGTCCTGAGGATGGCTCCTATTTACACTAGCGCTACATTCCTGCCTACAAATCTCAAAACCAGTCAAAGTCCCTAAAGAGCCAAACAAACCCTTGAAACCTCTTAAATCCAGTAAGAGCATTTATCAAACACTGAAATGTTTTAAAAACGAGAGAAACTTAAGATACTTTTAAATAAATATCAAAGAGTATTCTAACCCCTGCTCGAGAACAAAAAAAAAAAATATTTTACAGACTAAGAATTCATTACAGAGCTGTTGAATTGGATTACCTTCAGTGCTTTCTGTTTTGGAAAAAAGTGAAACCTGTTACAAACCAGTAAAAGCTCTTATAATGCAGTAAACCCATCAATAAACCAGTGAAACCTGGTATAAACCAGTAAAAGGACTTAAAAACCAGTAAAATCATCAATAAACCAGTAAAACCATCAATAACCAGTGAAACCTGGTGTAAACCAGTAAAAGGACTTAGAAACCAGTGAAACCTGTTAGGACCCAATTAAAGCTCTTATGACAGTTTAAAATGTACAATATTTACATGCGAATTGCTGTGGAGAATTATGAAGAAGCTGAAAATTAAAATACTCAAGTAAATTAAACGTACCACAAATTGTGCTTGAGTACAGTCACTTAGTTACTTTTCAGAACTGACAGTAATCCAATAAAATGGCCGTTTGAAGAATACTAACTTTGAAAAAACATGATTTTTTTCTTGCTGTTTCAAGACTTTAAAATACATTTGGACATTTATAAAACAGATATTTGTTTTCTCCATGTTTTAAAGAAAACCTTTCAACATTTTTCAACAGGGGCCTCCGCAGGACAGCAACCGCAACCACAATGCACCTACACAGGAGACACACAAAGAGCTCAGACGCTCCGGATGGTGCCTGCAGGAGCCTCACTTGGGTGGACGTCGACTGAGCTAGAGCCGCTTGGGTTGACAAGCGAAGCGCCGGCTCAGCGGCGTCCACCGATGGTCTGTACACCGACGGGGGTTAGGGCGGGTACAGATCACCGGCCTAGAGCTACTTCGCTCAATGGACTTTCCTGGTCATCACCAGCCATCAGCAGAGACCGGTCCGGGCACCCCTCCATCCTCACCATCATGGGCTCTTTTCTCCTGTGGGGTATTGTGGAAGTTGTCCTGAGGATGGCTCCTATTTACACTAGCGCTACATTCCTGCCTACAAATCTCAAAACCAGTCAAAGTCCCTAAAGAGCCAAACAAACCCTTGAAACCTCTTAAATCCAGTAAGAGCATTTATCAAACACTGAAATGTTTTAAAAACGAGAGAAACTTAAGATACTTTTAAATAAATATCAAAGAGTATTCTAACCCATGCTCGAGAACAAAAAAAAAAATATTTTACAGACTAAGAATTCATTACAGAGCTGTTGAATTGGATTACCTTCAGTGCTTTCTGTTTTGGAAAAAAGTGAAACCTGTTACAAACCAGTAACAGCTCTTATAATGCAGTAAACCCATCAATAAACCAGTGAAACCTGGTATAAACCAGTAAAAGGACTTAAAAACCAGTAAAATCATCAATAAACCAGTAAAACCATCAATAACCAGTGAAACCTGGTGTAAACCAGTAAAAGGACTTAGAAACCAGTGAAACCTGTTAGGACCCAATTAAAGCTCTTATGACAGTTTAAAATGTACAATATTTACATGCGAATTGCTGTGGAGAATTATGAAGAAGCTGAAAATTAAAATACTCAAGTAAATTAAACGTACCACAAATTGTGCTTGAGTACAGTCACTTAGTTACTTTTCAGAACTGACAGTAATCCAATAAAATGGCCGTTTGAAGAATACTAACTTTGAAAAAACATGATTTTTTCTTGCTGTTTCAAGACTTTAAAATACATTTGGACATTTATAAAACAGATATTTGTTTTCTCCATGTTTTAAAGAAAACCTTTCAACATTTTTCAACAGGGGCCTCCGCAGGACAGCAACCGCAACCACAATGCACCTACACAGGAGACACACAAAGAGCTCAGACGCTCCGGATGGTGCCTGCAGGAGCCTCACTTGGGTGGACGTCGACTGAGCTAGAGCCGCTTGGGTTGACAAGCGAAGCGCCGGCTCAGCGGCGTCCACCGATGGTCTGTACACCGACGGGGGTTAGGGCGGGTACAGATCACCGGCCTAGAGCTACTTCGCTCAATGGACTTTCCTGGTCATCACCAGCCATCAGCAGAGACCGGTCCGGGCACCCCTCCATCCTCACCATCATGGGCTCTTTTCTCCTGTGGGGTATTGTGGAAGTTGTCCTGAGGATGGCTCCTATTTACACTAGCGCTACATTCCTGCCTACAAATCTCAAAACCAGTCAAAGTCCCTAAAGAGCCAAACAAACCCTTGAAACCTCTTAAATCCAGTAAGAGCATTTATCAAACACTGAAATGTTTTAAAAACGAGAGAAACTTAAGATACTTTTAAATAAATATCAAAGAGTATTCTAACCCCTGCTCGAGAACAAAAAAAAAATATATTTTACAGACTAAGAATTCATTACAGAGCTGTTGAATTGGATTACCTTCAGTGCTTTCTGTTTTGGAAAAAAGTGAAACCTGTTACAAACCAGTAAAAGCTCTTATAATGCAGTAAACCCATCAATAAACCAGTGAAACCTGGTATAAACCAGTAAAAGGACTTAAAAACCAGTAAAATCATCAATAAACCAGTAAAACCATCAATAACCAGTGAAACCTGGTGTAAACCAGTAAAAGGACTTAGAAACCAGTGAAACCTGTTAGGACCCAATTAAAGCTCTTATGACAGTTTAAAATGTACAATATTTACATGCGAATTGCTGTGGAGAATTATGAAGAAGCTGAAAATTAAAATACTCAAGTAAATTAAACGTACCACAAATTGTGCTTGAGTACAGTCACTTAGTTACTTTTCAGAACTGACAGTAATCCAATAAAATGGCCGTTTGAAGAATACTAACTTTGAAAAAACATGATTTTTTCTTGCTGTTTCAAGACTTTAAAATACATTTGGACATTTATAAAACAGATATTTGTTTTCTCCATGTTTTAAAGAAAACCTTTCAACATTTTTCAACAGGGGCCTCCGCAGGACAGCAACCGCAACCACAATGCACCTACACAGGAGACACACAAAGAGCTCAGACGCTCCGGATGGTGCCTGCAGGAGCCTCACTTGGGTGGACGTCGACTGAGCTAGAGCCGCTTGGGTTGACAAGCGAAGCGCCGGCTCAGCGGCGTCCACCGATGGTCTGTACACCGACGGGGGTTAGGGCGGGTACAGATCACCGGCCTAGAGCTACTTCGCTCAATGGACTTTCCTGGTCATCACCAGCCATCAGCAGAGACCGGTCCGGGCACCCCTCCATCCTCACCATCATGGGCTCTTTTCTCCTGTGGGGTATTGTGGAAGTTGTCCTGAGGATGGCTCCTATTTACACTAGCGCTACATTCCTGCCTACAAATCTCAAAACCAGTCAAAGTCCCTAAAGAGCCAAACAAACCCTTGAAACCTCTTAAATCCAGTAAGAGCATTTATCAAACACTGAAATGTTTTAAAAACGAGAGAAACTTAAGATACTTTTAAATAAATATCAAAGAGTATTCTAACCCCTGCTCGAGAACAAAAAAAAAAAATATTTTACAGACTAAGAATTCATTACAGAGCTGTTGAATTGGATTACCTTCAGTGCTTTCTGTTTTGGAAAAAAGTGAAACCTGTTACAAACCAGTAAAAGCTCTTATAATGCAGTAAACCCATCAATAAACCAGTGAAACCTGGTATAAACCAGTAAAAGGACTTAAAAACCAGTAAAATCATCAATAAACCAGTAAAACCATCAATAACCAGTGAAACCTGGTGTAAACCAGTAAAAGGACTTAGAAACCAGTGAAACCTGTTAGGACCCAATTAAAGCTCTTATGACAGTTTAAAATGTACAATATTTACATGCGAATTGCTGTGGAGAATTATGAAGAAGCTGAAAATTAAAATACTCAAGTAAATTAAACGTACCACAAATTGTGCTTGAGTACAGTCACTTAGTTACTTTTCAGAACTGACAGTAATCCAATAAAATGGCCGTTTGAAGAATACTAACTTTGAAAAAACATGATTTTTTCTTGCTGTTTCAAGACTTTAAAATACATTTGGACATTTATAAAACAGATATTTGTTTTCTCCATGTTTTAAAGAAAACCTTTCAACATTTTTCAACAGGGGCCTCCGCAGGATAGCAACCGCAACCACAATGCACCTACACAGGAGACACACAAAGAGCTCAGACGCTCCGGATGGTGCCTGCAGGAGCCTCACTTGGGTGGACGTCGACTGAGCTAGAGCCGCTTGGGTTGACAAGCGAAGCGCCGGCTCAGCGGCGTCCACCGATGGTCTGTACACCGACGGGGGTTAGGGCGGGTACAGATCACCGGCCTAGAGCTACTTCGCTCAATGGACTTTCCTGGTCATCACCAGCCATCAGCAGAGACCGGTCCGGGCACCCCTCCATCCTCACCATCATGGGCTCTTTTCTCCTGTGGGGTATTGTGGAAGTTGTCCTGAGGATGGCTCCTATTTACACTAGCGCTACATTCCTGCCTACAAATCTCAAAACCAGTCAAAGTCCCTAAAGAGCCAAACAAACCCTTGAAACCTCTTAAATCCAGTAAGAGCATTTATCAAACACTGAAATGTTTTAAAAACGAGAGAAACTTAAGATACTTTTAAATAAATATCAAAGAGTATTCTAACCCCTGCTCGAGAACAAAAAAAAAAAATATTTTACAGACTAAGAATTCATTACAGAGCTGTTGAATTGGATTACCTTCAGTGCTTTCTGTTTTGGAAAAAAGTGAAACCTGTTACAAACCAGTAAAAGCTCTTATAATGCAGTAAACCCATCAATAAACCAGTGAAACCTGGTATAAACCAGTAAAAGGACTTAAAAACCAGTAAAATCATCAATAAACCAGTAAAACCATCAATAACCAGTGAAACCTGGTGTAAACCAGTAAAAGGACTTAGAAACCAGTGAAACCTGTTAGGACCCAATTAAAGCTCTTATGACAGTTTAAAATGTACAATATTTACATGCGAATTGCTGTGGAGAATTATGAAGAAGCTGAAAATTAAAATACTCAAGTAAATTAAACGTACCACAAATTGTGCTTGAGTACAGTCACTTAGTTACTTTTCAGAACTGACAGTAATCCAATAAAATGGCCGTTTGAAGAATACTAACTTTGAAAAAACATGATTTTTTCTTGCTGTTTCAAGACTTTAAAATACATTTGGACATTTATAAAACAGATATTTGTTTTCTCCATGTTTTAAAGAAAACCTTTCAACATTTTTCAACAGGGGCCTCCGCAGGACAGCAACCGCAACCACAATGCACCTACACAGGAGACACACAAAGAGCTCAGACGCTCCGGATGGTGCCTGCAGGAGCCTCACTTGGGTGGACGTCGACTGAGCTAGAGCCGCTTGGGTTGACAAGCGAAGCGCCGGCTCAGCGGCGTCCACCGATGGTCTGTACACCGACGGGGGTTAGGGCGGGTACAGATCACCGGCCTAGAGCTACTTCGCTCAATGGACTTTCCTGGTCATCACCAGCCATCAGCAGAGACCGGTCCGGGCACCCCTCCATCCTCACCATCATGGGCTCTTTTCTCCTGTGGGGTATTGTGGAAGTTGTCCTGAGGATGGCTCCTATTTACACTAGCGCTACATTCCTGCCTACAAATCTCAAAACCAGTCAAAGTCCCTAAAGAGCCAAACAAACCCTTGAAACCTCTTAAATCCAGTAAGAGCATTTATCAAACACTGAAATGTTTTAAAAACGAGAGAAACTTAAGATACTTTTAAATAAATATCAAAGAGTATTCTAACCCCTGCTCGAGAACAAAAAAAAAATATATTTTACAGACTAAGAATTCATTACAGAGCTGTTGAATTGGATTACCTTCAGTGCTTTCTGTTTTGGAAAAAGTGAAACCTGTTACAAACCAGTAAAAGCTCTTATAATGCAGTAAACCCATCAATAAACCAGTGAAACCTGGTATAAACCAGTAAAAGGACTTAAAAACCAGTAAAATCATCAATAAACCAGTAAAACCATCAATAACCAGTGAAACCTGGTGTAAACCAGTAAAAGGACTTAGAAACCAGTGAAACCTGTTAGGACCCAATTAAAGCTCTTATGACAGTTTAAAATGTACAATATTTACATGCGAATTGCTGTGGAGAATTATGAAGAAGCTGAAAATTAAAATACTCAAGTAAATTAAACGTACCACAAATTGTGCTTGAGTACAGTCACTTAGTTACTTTTCAGAACTGACAGTAATCCAATAAAATGGCCGTTTGAAGAATACTAACTTTGAAAAAACATGATTTTTTCTTGCTGTTTCAAGACTTTAAAATACATTTGGACATTTATAAAACAGATATTTGTTTTCTCCATGTTTTAAAGAAAACCTTTCAACATTTTTCAACAGGGGCCTCCGCAGGACAGCAACCGCAACCACAATGCACCTACACAGGAGACACACAAAGAGCTCAGACGCTCCGGATGGTGCCTGCAGGAGCCTCACTTGGGTGGACGTCGACTGAGCTAGAGCCGCTTGGGTTGACAAGCGAAGCGCCGGCTCAGCGGCGTCCACCGATGGTCTGTACACCGACGGGGGTTAGGGCGGGTACAGATCACCGGCCTAGAGCTACTTCGCTCAATGGACTTTCCTGGTCATCACCAGCCATCAGCAGAGACCGGTCCGGGCACCCCTCCATCCTCACCATCATGGGCTCTTTTCTCCTGTGGGGTATTGTGGAAGTTGTCCTGAGGATGGCTCCTATTTACACTAGCGCTACATTCCTGCCTACAAATCTCAAAACCAGTCAAAGCCTAAAGAGCCAAACAAACCCTTGAAACCTCTTAAATCCAGTAAGAGCATTTATCAAACACTGAAATGTTTTAAAAACGAGAGAAACTTAAGATACTTTTAAATAAATATCAAAGAGTATTCTAACCCCTGCTCGAGAACAAAAAAAAAAAATATTTTACAGACTAAGAATTCATTACAGAGCTGTTGAATTGGATTACCTTCAGTGCTTTCTGTTTTGGAAAAAAGTGAAACCTGTTACAAACCAGTAAAAGCTCTTATAATGCAGTAAACCCATCAATAAACCAGTGAAACCTGGTATAAACCAGTAAAAGGACTTAAAAACCAGTAAAATCATCAATAAACCAGTAAAACCATCAATAACCAGTGAAACCTGGTGTAAACCAGTAAAAGGACTTAGAAACCAGTGAAACCTGTTAGGACCCAATTAAAGCTCTTATGACAGTTTAAAATGTACAATATTTACATGCGAATTGCTGTGGAGAATTATGAAGAAGCTGAAAATTAAAATACTCAAGTAAATTAAACGTACCACAAATTGTGCTTGAGTACAGTCACTTAGTTACTTTTCAGAACTGACAGTAATCCAATAAAATGGCCGTTTGAAGAATACTAACTTTGAAAAAACATGATTTTTTCTTGCTGTTTCAAGACTTTAAAATACATTTGGACATTTATAAAACAGATATTTGTTTTCTCCATGTTTTAAAGAAAACCTTTCAACATTTTTCAACAGGGGCCTCCGCAGGACAGCAACCGCAACCACAATGCACCTACACAGGAGACACACAAAGAGCTCAGACGCTCCGGATGGTGCCTGCAGGAGCCTCACTTGGGTGGACGTCGACTGAGCTAGAGCCGCTTGGGTTGACAAGCGAAGCGCCGGCTCAGCGGCGTCCACCGATGGTCTGTACACCGACGGGGGTTAGGGCGGGTACAGATCACCGGCCTAGAGCTACTTCGCTCAATGGACTTTCCTGGTCATCACCAGCCATCAGCAGAGACCGGTCCGGGCACCCCTCCATCCTCACCATCATGGGCTCTTTTCTCCTGTGGGGTATTGTGGAAGTTGTCCTGAGGATGGCTCCTATTTACACTAGCGCTACATTCCTGCCTACAAATCTCAAAACCAGTCAAAGTCCCTAAAGAGCCAAACAAACCCTTGAAACCTCTTAAATCCAGTAAGAGCATTTATCAAACACTGAAATGTTTTAAAAACGAGAGAAACTTAAGATACTTTTAAATAAATATCAAAGAGTATTCTAACCCCTGCTCGAGAACAAAAAAAAAAAAATATTTTACAGACTAAGAATTCATTACAGAGCTGTTGAATTGGATTACCTTCAGTGCTTTCTGTTTTGGAAAAAAGTGAAACCTGTTACAAACCAGTAAAAGCTCTTATAATGCAGTAAACCCATCAATAAACCAGTGAAACCTGGTATAAACCAGTAAAAGGACTTAATAACCAGTAAAATCATTAATAAACCAGTAAAACCATCAATAACCAGTGAAACCTGGTGTAAACCAGTAAAAGGACTTAGAAACCAGTGAAACCTGTTAGGACCCAATTAAAGCTCTTATGACAGTTTAAAATGTACAATATTTACATGCGAATTGCTGTGGAGAATTATGAAGAAGCTGAAAATTAAAATACTCAAGTAAATTAAACGTACCACAAATTGTGCTTGAGTACAGTCACTTAGTTACTTTTCAGAACTGACAGTAATCCAATAAAATGGCCGTTTGAAGAATACTAACTTTGAAAAAACATGATTTTTTCTTGCTGTTTCAAGACTTTAAAATACATTTGGACATTTATAAAACAGATATTTGTTTTCTCCATGTTTTAAAGAAAACCTTTCAACATTTTTCAACAGGGGCCTCCGCAGGACAGCAACCGCAACCACAATGCACCTACACAGGAGACACACAAAGAGCTCAGACGCTCCGGATGGTGCCTGCAGGAGCCTCACTTGGGTGGACGTCGACTGAGCTAGAGCCGCTTGGGTTGACAAGCGAAGCGCCGGCTCAGCGGCGTCCACCGATGGTCTGTACACCGACGGGGGTTAGGGCGGGTACAGATCACCGGCCTAGAGCTACTTCGCTCAATGGACTTTCCTGGTCATCACCAGCCATCAGCAGAGACCGGTCCGGGCACCCCTCCATCCTCACCATCATGGGCTCTTTTCTCCTGTGGGGTATTGTGGAAGTTGTCCTGAGGATGGCTCCTATTTACACTAGCGCTACATTCCTGCCTACAAATCTCAAAACCAGTCAAAGTCCCTAAAGAGCCAAACAAACCCTTGAAACCTCTTAAATCCAGTAAGAGCATTTATCAAACACTGAAATGTTTTAAAAACGAGAGAAACTTAAGATACTTTTAAATAAATATCAAAGAGTATTCTAACCCCTGCTCGAGAACAAAAAAAAAATATATTTTACAGACTAAGAATTCATTACAGAGCTGTTGAATTGGATTACCTTCAGTGCTTTCTGTTTTGGAAAAAAGTGAAACCTGTTACAAACCAGTAACAGCTCTTATAATGCAGTAAACCCATCAATAAACCAGTGAAACCTGGTATAAACCAGTAAAAGGACTTAAAAACCAGTAAAATCATCAATAAACCAGTAAAACCATCAATAACCAGTGAAACCTGGTGTAAACCAGTAAAAGGACTTAGAAACCAGTGAAACCTGTTAGGACCCAATTAAAGCTCTTATGACAGTTTAAAATGTACAATATTTACATGCGAATTGCTGTGGAGAATTATGAAGAAGCTGAAAATTAAAATACTCAAGTAAATTAAACGTACCACAAATTGTGCTTGAGTACAGTCACTTAGTTACTTTTCAGAACTGACAGTAATCCAATAAAATGGCCGTTTGAAGAATACTAACTTTGAAAAAACATGATTTTTTCTTGCTGTTTCAAGACTTTAAAATACATTTGGACATTTATAAAACAGATATTTGTTTTCTCCATGTTTTAAAGAAAACCTTTCAACATTTTTCAACAGGGGCCTCCGCAGGACAGCAACCGCAACCACAATGCACCTACACAGGAGACACACAAAGAGCTCAGACGCTCCGGATGGTGCCTGCAGGAGCCTCACTTGGGTGGACGTCGACTGAGCTAGAGCCGCTTGGGTTGACAAGCGAAGCGCCGGCTCAGCGGCGTCCACCGATGGTCTGTACACCGACGGGGGTTAGGGCGGGTACAGATCACCGGCCTAGAGCTACTTCGCTCAATGGACTTTCCTGGTCATCACCAGCCATCAGCAGAGACCGGTCCGGGCACCCCTCCATCCTCACCATCATGGGCTCTTTTCTCCTGTGGGGTATTGTGGAAGTTGTCCTGAGGATGGCTCCTATTTACACTAGCGCTACATTCCTGCCTACAAATCTCAAAACCAGTCAAAGTCCCAAAGAGCCAAACAAACCCTTGAAACCTCTTAAATCCAGTAAGAGCATTTATCAAACACTGAAATGTTTTAAAAACGAGAGAAACTTAAGATACTTTTAAATAAATATCAAAGAGTATTCTAACCCCTGCTCGAGAACAAAAAAAAAAAATATTTTACAGACTAAGAATTCATTACAGAGCTGTTGAATTGGATTACCTTCAGTGCTTTCTGTTTTGGAAAAAAGTGAAACCTGTTACAAACCAGTAAAAGCTCTTATAATGCAGTAAACCCATCAATAAACCAGTGAAACCTGGTATAAACCCACTAAAAGGACTTAAAAACCAGTAAAATCATCAATAAACCAGTAAAACCATCAATAACCAGTGAAACCTGGTGTAAACCAGTAAAAGGACTTAGAAACCAGTGAAACCTGTTAGGACCCAATTAAAGCTCTTATGACAGTTTAAAATGTACAATATTTACATGCGAATTGCTGTGGAGAATTATGAAGAAGCTGAAAATTAAAATACTCAAGTAAATTAAACGTACCACAAATTGTGCTTGAGTACAGTCACTTAGTTACTTTTCAGAACTGACAGTAATCCAATAAAATGGCCGTTTGAAGAATACTAACTTTGAAAAAACATGATTTTTTCTTGCTGTTTCAAGACTTTAAAATACATTTGGACATTTATAAAACAGATATTTGTTTTCTCCATGTTTTAAAGAAAACCTTTCAACATTTTTCAACAGGGGCCTCCGCAGGACAGCAACCGCAACCACAATGCACCTACACAGGAGACACACAAAGAGCTCAGACGCTCCGGATGGTGCCTGCAGGAGCCTCACTTGGGTGGACGTCGACTGAGCTAGAGCCGCTTGGGTTGACAAGCGAAGCGCCGGCTCAGCGGCGTCCACCGATGGTCTGTACACCGACGGGGGTTAGGGCGGGTACAGATCACCGGCCTAGAGCTACTTCGCTCAATGGACTTTCCTGGTCATCACCAGCCATCAGCAGAGACCGGTCCGGGCACCCCTCCATCCTCACCATCATGGGCTCTTTTCTCCTGTGGGGTATTGTGGAAGTTGTCCTGAGGATGGCTCCTATTTACACTAGCGCTACATTCCTGCCTACAAATCTCAAAACCAGTCAAAGTCCCTAAAGAGCCAAACAAACCCTTGAAACCTCTTAAATCCAGTAAGAGCATTTATCAAACACTGAAATGTTTTAAAAACGAGAGAAACTTAAGATACTTTTAAATAAATATCAAAGAGTATTCTAACCCCTGCTCGAGAACAAAAAAAAAAAATATTTTACAGACTAAGAATTCATTACAGAGCTGTTGAATTGGATTACCTTCAGTGCTTTCTGTTTTGGAAAAAAGTGAAACCTGTTACAAACCAGTAAAAGCTCTTATAATGCAGTAAACCCATCAATAAACCAGTGAAACCTGGTATAAACCAGTAAAAGGACTTAAAAACCAGTAAAATCATCAATAAACCAGTAAAACCATCAATAACCAGTGAAACCTGGTGTAAACCAGTAAAAGGACTTAGAAACCAGTGAAACCTGTTAGGACCCAATTAAAGCTCTTATGACAGTTTAAAATGTACAATATTTACATGCGAATTGCTGTGGAGAATTATGAAGAAGCTGAAAATTAAAATACTCAAGTAAATTAAACGTACCACAAATTGTGCTTGAGTACAGTCACTTAGTTACTTTTCAGAACTGACAGTAATCCAATAAAATGGCCGTTTGAAGAATACTAACTTTGAAAAAACATGATTTTTTCTTGCTGTTTCAAGACTTTAAAATACATTTGGACATTTATAAAACAGATATTTGTTTTCTCCATGTTTTAAAGAAAACCTTTCAACATTTTTCAACAGGGGCCTCCGCAGGACAGCAACCGCAACCACAATGCACCTACACAGGAGACACACAAAGAGCTCAGACGCTCCGGATGGTGCCTGCAGGAGCCTCACTTGGGTGGACGTCGACTGAGCTAGAGCCGCTTGGGTTGACAAGCGAAGCGCCGGCTCAGCGGCGTCCACCGATGGTCTGTACACCGACGGGGGTTAGGGCGGGTACAGATCACCGGCCTAGAGCTACTTCGCTCAATGGACTTTCCTGGTCATCACCAGCCATCAGCAGAGACCGGTCCGGGCACCCCTCCATCCTCACCATCATGGGCTCTTTTCTCCTGTGGGGTATTGTGGAAGTTGTCCTGAGGATGGCTCCTATTTACACTAGCGCTACATTCCTGCCTACAAATCTCAAAACCAGTCAAAGAAAAGCCAAACAAACCCTTGAAACCTCTTAAATCCAGTAAGAGCATTTATCAAACACTGAAATGTTTTAAAAACGAGAGAAACTTAAGATACTTTTAAATAAATATCAAAGAGTATTCTAACCCCTGCTCGAGAACAAAAAAAAAAATATTTTACAGACTAAGAATTCATTACAGAGCTGTTGAATTGGATTACCTTCAGTGCTTTCTGTTTTGGAAAAAAGTGAAACCTGTTACAAACCAGTAAAAGCTCTTATAATGCAGTAAACCCATCAATAAACCAGTGAAACCTGGTATAAACCAGTAAAAAGGACTTAAAAACCAGTAAAATCATCAATAAACCAGTAAAACCATCAATAACCAGTGAAACCTGGTGTAAACCAGTAAAAGGACTTAGAAACCAGTGAAACCTGTTAGGACCCAATTAAAGCTCTTATGACAGTTTAAAATGTACAATATTTACATGCGAATTGCTGTGGAGAATTATGAAGAAGCTGAAAATTAAAATACTCAAGTAAATTAAACGTACCACAAATTGTGCTTGAGTACAGTCACTTAGTTACTTTTCAGAACTGACAGTAATCCAATAAAATGGCCGTTTGAAGAATACTAACTTTGAAAAAACATGATTTTTTCTTGCTGTTTCAAGACTTTAAAATACATTTGGACATTTATAAAACAGATATTTGTTTTCTCCATGTTTTAAAGAAAACCTTTCAACATTTTTCAACAGGGGCCTCCGCAGGACAGCAACCGCAACCACAATGCACCTACACAGGAGACACACAAAGAGCTCAGACGCTCCGGATGGTGCCTGCAGGAGCCTCACTTGGGTGGACGTCGACTGAGCTAGAGCCGCTTGGGTTGACAAGCGAAGCGCCGGCTCAGCGGCGTCCACCGATGGTCTGTACACCGACGGGGGTTAGGGCGGGTACAGATCACCGGCCTAGAGCTACTTCGCTCAATGGACTTTCCTGGTCATCACCAGCCATCAGCAGAGACCGGTCCGGGCACCCCTCCATCCTCACCATCATGGGCTCTTTTCTCCTGTGGGGTATTGTGGAAGTTGTCCTGAGGATGGCTCCTATTTACACTAGCGCTACATTCCTGCCTACAAATCTCAAAACCAGTCAAAGTCCCTAAAGAGCCAAACAAACCCTTGAAACCTCTTAAATCCAGTAAGAGCATTTATCAAACACTGAAATGTTTTAAAAACGAGAGAAACTTAAGATACTTTTAAATAAATATCAAAGAGTATTCTAACCCCTGCTCGAGAACAAAAAAAAAAAATATTTTACAGACTAAGAATTCATTACAGAGCTGTTGAATTGGATTACCTTCAGTGCTTTCTGTTTTGGAAAAAAGTGAAACCTGTTACAAACCAGTAAAAGCTCTTATAATGCAGTAAACCCATCAATAAACCAGTGAAACCTGGTATAAACCAGTAAAAGGACTTAATAACCAGTAAAATCATTAATAAACCAGTAAAACCATCAATAACCAGTGAAACCTGGTGTAAACCAGTAAAAGGACTTAGAAACCAGTGAAACCTGTTAGGACCCAATTAAAGCTCTTATGACAGTTTAAAATGTACAATATTTACATGCGAATTGCTGTGGAGAATTATGAAGAAGCTGAAAATTAAAATACTCAAGTAAATTAAACGTACCACAAATTGTGCTTGAGTACAGTCACTTAGTTACTTTTCAGAACTGACAGTAATCCAATAAAATGGCCGTTTGAAGAATACTAACTTTGAAAAAACATGATTTTTTCTTGCTGTTTCAAGACTTTAAAATACATTTGGACATTTATAAAACAGATATTTGTTTTCTCCATGTTTTAAAGAAAACCTTTCAACATTTTTCAACAGGGGCCTCCGCAGGACAGCAACCGCAACCACAATGCACCTACACAGGAGACACACAAAGAGCTCAGACGCTCCGGATGGTGCCTGCAGGAGCCTCACTTGGGTGGACGTCGACTGAGCTAGAGCCGCTTGGGTTGACAAGCGAAGCGCCGGCTCAGCGGCGTCCACCGATGGTCTGTACACCGACGGGGGTTAGGGCGGGTACAGATCACCGGCCTAGAGCTACTTCGCTCAATGGACTTTCCTGGTCATCACCAGCCATCAGCAGAGACCGGTCCGGGCACCCCTCCATCCTCACCATCATGGGCTCTTTTCTCCTGTGGGGTATTGTGGAAGTTGTCCTGAGGATGGCTCCTATTTACACTAGCGCTACATTCCTGCCTACAAATCTCAAAACCAGTCAAAGTAAAGCCAAACAAACCCTTGAAACCTCTTAAATCCAGTAAGAGCATTTATCAAACACTGAAATGTTTTAAAAACGAGAGAAACTTAAGATACTTTTAAATAAATATCAAAGAGTATTCTAACCCCTGCTCGAGAACAAAAAAAAAATATATTTTACAGACTAAGAATTCATTACAGAGCTGTTGAATTGGATTACCTTCAGTGCTTTCTGTTTTGGAAAAAAGTGAAACCTGTTACAAACCAGTAAAAGCTCTTATAATGCAGTAAACCCATCAATAAACCAGTGAAACCTGGTATAAACCCACTAAAAGGACTTAAAAACCAGTAAAATCATCAATAAACCAGTAAAACCACAATAACCAGTGAAACCGGTGAAACCAGTAAAAGGACTTAGAAACCAGTGAAACCTGTTAGGACCCAATTAAAGCTCTTATGACAGTTTAAAATGTACAATATTTACATGCGAATTGCTGTGGAGAATTATGAAGAAGCTGAAAATTAAAATACTCAAGTAAATTAAACGTACCACAAATTGTGCTTGAGTACAGTCACTTAGTTACTTTTCAGAACTGACAGTAATCCAATAAAATGGCCGTTTGAAGAATACTAACTTTGAAAAAACATGATTTTTTCTTGCTGTTTCAAGACTTTAAAATACATTTGGACATTTATAAAACAGATATTTGATTTCTCCATGTTTTAAAGAAAACCTTTCAACATTTTTCAACAGGGGCCTCCGCAGGACAGCAACCGCAACCACAATGCACCTACACAGGAGACACACAAAGAGCTCAGACGCTCCGGATGGTGCCTGCAGGAGCCTCACTTGGGTGGACGTCGACTGAGCTAGAGCCGCTTGGGTTGACAAGCGAAGCGCCGGCTCAGCGGCGTCCACCGATGGTCTGTACACCGACGGGGGTTAGGGCGGGTACAGATCACCGGCCTAGAGCTACTTCGCTCAATGGACTTTCCTGGTCATCACCAGCCATCAGCAGAGACCGGTCCGGGCACCCCTCCATCCTCACCATCATGGGCTCTTTTCTCCTGTGGGGTATTGTGGAAGTTGTCCTGAGGATGGCTCCTATTTACACTAGCGCTACATTCCTGCCTACAAATCTCAAAACCAGTCAAAGTCCCTAAAGAGCCAAACAAACCCTTGAAACCTCTTAAATCCAGTAAGAGCATTTATCAAACACTGAAATGTTTTAAAAACGAGAGAAACTTAAGATACTTTTAAATAAATATCAAAGAGTATTCTAACCCCTGCTCGAGAACAAAAAAAAAAAATATTTTACAGACTAAGAATTCATTACAGAGCTGTTGAATTGGATTACCTTCAGTGCTTTCTGTTTTGGAAAAAAGTGAAACCTGTTACAAACCAGTAAAAGCTCTTATAATGCAGTAAACCCATCAATAAACCAGTGAAACCTGGTATAAACCAGTAAAAGGACTTAAAAACCAGTAAAATCATCAATAAACCAGTAAAACCATCAATAACCAGTGAAACCTGGTGTAAACCAGTAAAAGGACTTAGAAACCAGTGAAACCTGTTAGGACCCAATTAAAGCTCTTATGACAGTTTAAAATGTACAATATTTACATGCGAATTGCTGTGGAGAATTATGAAGAAGCTGAAAATTAAAATACTCAAGTAAATTAAACGTACCACAAATTGTGCTTGAGTACAGTCACTTAGTTACTTTTCAGAACTGACAGTAATCCAATAAAATGGCCGTTTGAAGAATACTAACTTTGAAAAAACATGATTTTTTCTTGCTGTTTCAAGACTTTAAAATACATTTGGACATTTATAAAACAGATATTTGATTTTCTCCATGTTTTAAAGAAAACCTTTCAACATTTTTCAACAGGGGCCTCCGCAGGATAGCAACCGCAACCACAATGCACCTACACAGGAGACACACAAAGAGCTCAGACGCTCCGGATGGTGCCTGCAGGAGCCTCACTTGGGTGGACGTCGACTGAGCTAGAGCCGCTTGGGTTGACAAGCGAAGCGCCGGCTCAGCGGCGTCCACCGATGGTCTGTACACCGACGGGGGTTAGGGCGGGTACAGATCACCGGCCTAGAGCTACTTCGCTCAATGGACTTTCCTGGTCATCACCAGCCATCAGCAGAAACCGGTCCGGGCACCCCTCCATCCTCACCATCATGGGCTCTTTTCTCCTGTGGGGTATTGTGGAAGTTGTCCTGAGGATGGCTCCTATTTACACTAGCGCTACATTCCTGCCTACAAATCTCAAAACCAGTCAAAGTCCCTAAAGAGCCAAACAAACCCTTGAAACCTCTTAAATCCAGTAAGAGCATTTATCAAACACTGAAATGTTTTAAAAACGAGAGAAACTTAAGATACTTTTAAATAAATATCAAAGAGTATTCTAACCCCTGCTCGAGAACAAAAAAAATATATATTTTACAGACTAAGGATTCATTACAGAGCTGTTGAATTGGATTACCTTCAGTGCTTTCTGTTTTGGAAAAAAGTGAAACCTGTTACAAACCAGTAAAAGCTCTTATAATGCAGTAAACCCATCAATAAACCAGTGAAACCTGGTATAAACCAGTAAAAGGACTTAAAAACCAGTAAAATCATCAATAAACCAGTAAAACCATCAATAACCAGTGAAACCTGGTGTAAACCAGTAAAAGGACTTAGAAACCAGTGAAACCTGTTAGGACCCAATTAAAGCTCTTATGACAGTTTAAAATGTACAATATTTACATGCGAATTGCTGTGGAGAATTATGAAGAAGCTGAAAATTAAAATACTCAAGTAAATTAAACGTACCACAAATTGTGCTTGAGTACAGTCACTTAGTTACTTTTCAGAACTGACAGTAATCCAATAAAATGGCCGTTTGAAGAATACTAACTTTGAAAAAACATGATTTTTTCTTGCTGTTTCAAGACTTTAAAATACATTTGGACATTTATAAAACAGATATTTGTTTTCTCCATGTTTTAAAGAAAACCTTTCAACATTTTTCAACAGGGGCCTCCGCAGGACAGCAACCGCAACCACAATGCACCTACACAGGAGACACACAAAGAGCTCAGACGCTCCGGATGGTGCCTGCAGGAGCCTCACTTGGGTGGACGTCGACTGAGCTAGAGCCGCTTGGGTTGACAAGCGAAGCGCCGGCTCAGCGGCGTCCACCGATGGTCTGTACACCGACAGGGGTTAGGGCGGGTACAGATCACCGGCCTAGAGCTACTTCGCTCAATGGACTTTCCTGGTCATCACCAGCCATCAGCAGAGACCGGTCCGGGCACCCCTCCATCCTCACCATCATGGGCTCTTTTCTCCTGTGGGGTATTGTGGAAGTTGTCCTGAGGATGGCTCCTATTTACACTAGCGCTACATTCCTGCCTACAAATCTCAAAACCAGTCAAAGTCCCTAAAGAGCCAAACAAACCCTTGAAACCTCTTAAATCCAGTAAGAGCATTTATCAAACACTGAAATGTTTTAAAAACGAGAGAAACTTAAGATACTTTTAAATAAATATCAAAGAGTATTCTAACCCCTGCTCGAGAACAAAAAAAAAATATATTTTACAGTCTAAGAACTCATTACAGAGCTGTTGAATTGGATTACCTTCAGTGCTTTCTGTTTTGGAAAAAAGTGAAACCTGTTACAAACCAGTAAAAGCTCTTATAATGCAGTAAACCCATCAATAAACCAGTGAAACCTGGTATAAACCAGTAAAAGGACTTAAAAACCAGTAAAATCATCAATAAACCAGTAAAACCATCAATAACCAGTGAAACCTGGTGTAAACCAGTAAAAGGACTTAGAAACCAGTGAAACCTGTTAGGACCCAATTAAAGCTCTTATGACAGTTTAAAATGTACAATATTTACATGCGAATTGCTGTGGAGAATTATGAAGAAGCTGAAAATTAAAATACTCAAGTAAATTAAACGTACCACAAATTGTGCTTGAGTACAGTCACTTAGTTACTTTTCAGAACTGAAAGTAATCCAATAAAATGGCCGTTTGAAGAATACTAACTTTGAAAAAACATGATTTTTTCTTGCTGTTTCAAGACTTTAAAATACATTTGGACATTTATAAAACAGATATTTGTTTTCTCCATGTTTTAAAGAAAACCTTTCAACATTTTTCAACAGGGGCCTCCGCAGGACAGCAACCGCAACCACAATGCACCTACACAGGAGACACACAAAGAGCTCAGACGCTCCGGATGGTGCCTGCAGGAGCCTCACTTGGGTGGACGTCGACTGAGCTAGAGCCGCTTGGGTTGACAAGCGAAGCGCCGGCTCAGCGGCGTCCACCGATGGTCTGTACACCGACGGGGGTTAGGGCGGGTACAGATCACCGGCCTAGAGCTACTTCGCTCAATGGACTTTCCTGGTCATCACCAGCCATCAGCAGAGACCGGTCCGGGCACCCCTCCATCCTCACCATCATGGGCTCTTTTCTCCTGTGGGGTATTGTGGAAGTTGTCCTGAGGATGGCTCCTATTTACACTAGCGCTACATTCCTGCCTACAAATCTCAAAACCAGTCAAAGAGCCAAACAAACCCTTGAAACCTCTTAAATCCAGTAAGAGCATTTATCAAACACTGAAATGTTTTAAAAACGAGAGAAACTTAAGATACTTTTAAATAAATATCAAAGAGTATTCTAACCCCTGCTCGAGAACAAAAAAAAAAAAATATTTTACAGACTAAGAATTCATTACAGAGCTGTTGAATTGGATTACCTTCAGTGCTTTCTGTTTTGGAAAAAAGTGAAACCTGTTACAAACCAGTAAAAGCTCTTATAATGCAGTAAACCCATCAATAAACCAGTGAAACCTGGTATAAACCAGTGAAACCTGGTATAAACCAGTAAAAGGACTTAAAAACCAGTAAAATCATCAATAAACCAGTAAAACCATCAATAACCAGTGAAACCTGGTGTAAACCAGTAAAAGGACTTAGAAACCAGTGAAACCTGTTAGGACCCAATTAAAGCTCTTATGACAGTTTAAAATGTACAATATTTACATGCGAATTGCTGTGGAGAATTATGAAGAAGCTGAAAATTAAAATACTCAAGTAAATTAAACGTACCACAAATTGTGCTTGAGTACAGTCACTTAGTTACTTTTCAGAACTGACAGTAATCCAATAAAATGGCCGTTTGAAGAATACTAACTTTGAAAAAACATGATTTTTTCTTGCTGTTTCAAGACTTTAAAATACATTTGGACATTTATAAAACAGATATCTGTTTTCTCCATGTTTTAAAGAAAACCTTTCAACATTTTTCAACAGGGGCCTCCGCAGGACAGCAACCGCAACCACAATGCACCTACACAGGAGACACACAAAGAGCTCAGACGCTCCGGATGGTGCCTGCAGGAGCCTCACTTGGGTGGACGTCGACTGAGCTAGAGCCGCTTGGGTTGACAAGCGAAGCGCCGGCTCAGCGGCGTCCACCGATGGTCTGTACACCGACGGGGGTTAGGGCGGGTACAGATCACCGGCCTAGAGCTACTTCGCTCAATGGACTTTCCTGGTCATCACCAGCCATCAGCAGAGACCGGTCCGGGCACCCCTCCATCCTCACCATCATGGGCTCTTTTCTCCTGTGGGGTATTGTGGAAGTTGTCCTGAGGATGGCTCCTATTTACACTAGCGCTACATTCCTGCCTACAAATCTCAAAACCAGTCAAAGTCTAAAGAGCCAAACAAACCCTTGAAACCTCTTAAATCCAGTAAGAGCATTTATCAAACACTGAAATGTTTTAAAAACGAGAGAAACTTAAGATACTTTTAAATAAATATCAAAGAGTATTCTAACCCCTGCTCGAGAACAAAAAAAAAAATATTTTACAGACTAAGAATTCATTACAGAGCTGTTGAATTGGATTACCTTCAGTGCTTTCTGTTTTGGAAAAAAGTGAAACCACAAACCATAAAAGCCTTATAATGCAGTAAACCCATCAATAAACCAGCTGAAACCTTATAAAGCAGTAAAAGGACAAAAAAAAACCAGTAAACAAAAACCATCAATAACCAGTGAAACCTGTTGTAAACCAGTAAGAGCTCTTATAAACCAGTAAAACCATAAATAAACCAGTGAAACCTGATATAAACCAGTAAAAAGACTTAGAAACCACTGAAACCTGTTAGAAACCAATGAATGCTCTAGTGACAGTTCAAAATGTACAATATTTACATGTGATTTTCTGTGGAGAAATATTTAAGAAACTGAAAATTAAAAATGATCAAATAAATTAAATGTACCTCAAATTGTACTTAAGTACAATAAAGAGTCCTTATAAAGCAGTAAAACCTCACATGAACCAGTAAAACCTGTTATAAACCAGTAAAACCTATTTTAAACAAGCACAAGCACTTAGAAATCAATAAAACCTGTTATAATCATCAAAACCCTTTTTCAACCTAATACAAGCTCTTATAAACCAGTAAAACATTACATAAAGCAGTAAAACAACTTATAAACCAGTAAAACCTGGTATAAACCAGTGAAACCTCTTAATACACCAGTTGAATGTCATATAAAACAGTAAGAAAAAGTACCATACTTTCCTGTGACATGCAGACGATTCAAAGTATAAAATGTTGAAACTGAAATTCCCGTTCATTCTGCTCAGATCTGCTGTGTGATGGATGTTGTCCTGAAGATAGCCAGAGCTATGTCCCTACATCTATGTTACTTCTACTCCTAGAAACCTCAGAAGTCTTTGATGTACAGGATTCCAAGACGGTGTTCCAATGCTTTAATACATCACTGATGGAACAGGGAAGGATTCTAATCTGTGAGGTCGAGGATGACATCACCACTGAGGTCATCGGCTGATTAAAAAAAAAATAATCTCCATAGCAACCATCAAAACAATATTAAAACTCCTCTAAACAAAATGAAACACTCAACAGTAAAAGACACACACCACAACAATCACTAATAATGAATAATTAATTAATTACAAACAAAATACAGCTACATTTTATGTAATAGACTTACAACTGATTTTATTTATTTTTGTCTGCAAGTTACCAAACCAGAGGAGGTTGTGCATCTGTGCAGCATCCTTCTCAAGCATATTCAGTAGATGAAGACCATGAGCTCTACTCTTCAGAAATGCAAGGTCAACAGGAAGACCGTTTCCCTAACTGCTGCCATGGTAGAGATGTACCCCGCTGGGCAGAAGGGGGACATTCCAGACTACAAGGATGGGGGGACAAAATCTTCATTGGTTATGTGGAAACTATAAAACTATTTGAAGGAAATGTCATACATTTGATATCCAATGTAAAGGTCTTGATACTGTCATGTTATATGGATATGACCTGTGTGGTCCTTAAGAAGAGTTCGCACCACATTTTACAGGCAGTGGAAAGGTAATGATAGTGACATTACATGGTACCTTCCTTGTCTTTGATTTTACTATAAAAAATAGTAATATGTAAAATATTAAAAGTAAAAATATTAACATATATTTCACCTTATATATGCTTATATTAGAACATAAATTAAGGGGTGCCCGGTTAGCTCAGTCGGTAGAGCTGGCGACCCATATACGGAGTTGCTGCAGTGGCCCGGGTTTGAATCCAACCTGTGGCCCCTTTCTGCGTGTCATCCCCTCTCTCTCTCTCTCTCTACCCCACTTTCTTGTCGATGGTCAGTTGTCTCTTTCAAAGTAAAGGCATGAAAAGGCCAAAAAAATAACTTTAAAAAAAGAACATGAATGAAAAAGTATTTATGCTGCGCGCGCAACACAAGTGTGCCTTTTTTAAAATACATTTTCGTAAGGACGCACATGCATGGATAAGTGGACAAGTGATGCTGGCCAGCTAGCCCTCAAAATGTTAGCTCATGCAAGAAAAAGAAAAGTTGATACAGAATGCCGCGTTTTCAACAAAAGAGAAATACAAGAACTTGTCTGATGAAGAGCGCGCAAGGGAGTAGGATGCTTTGCTAGCTAAGCTGCAAAAGGACTTTTTAAACTTTGCACATCCATAGATGCAGCTGTCAAGACAAGTTATGTCATATCCCACGAAATAATATGCCCGGAGAAAAAAAGAGCATTTGAGAGCGTGCCCCTCTCCCAACGTATTGTAATGAGGAGGGTTGACGACGTCGCAGGAAATCTGGAGCTTCAGCTGAAGAACAGAGCGGTCAACTTTGAATATTTTTCCCTGGCTTTTGATGAGAGCTGCGATGTACATGACACTGCCCAGCTGCTCGTCTTCTTACATGGGATAACTACAGATTTTAAAATGTTTGGACAAGTTGGGACTGAATGGGACAAGCTGGCAGGTGTGACTACAGATTTGGTTGTCCAAATCTGACGGGGAAACGTTTTTGACTTTTGAAGAGAATGCAGGACAGAAATGAGCCCTGAGCAGAAATTGACATTTTTGCATTGTATTATACATCAAGTGTCTTGGACCTGAGAGAAGAGATTCACGAGTTCTGTGTGAAGAAAGGAAATGACATCCCCCAGCTTTCAGATGCAGACTGGATGGCAGACCATGGTTTTGCTGTAGATGTGACTGCACTAATGAATGAACTAAATGTCAAACTGCAATGCAAGGGCCTTTTTGTGCATGAAAGGTACAGCACAGTGAAGGCTTTCGTGAGAAAGTTGCAGCTTCTGTCAAGCCAAATAGAGGACAACATTGTCACCCACTTGCCAACACTGCAGGAAGCCACACCCATCAGCTGATCACCTGCACAGGTACTCATCCATGTTAGAAGAACTGCATGGTGAGTTTTCAAGGCGATTTCAAGGCTTTTAAACAGTTGAGAGTGAAATGCACATGGTTTCTTCTCCCTTCACCTGCAGCGTGGATAATGCACCCAGTGATGTTCAGATGGAACTCATTGACCTGCAGTCTGACACTCTTCTGGCAGAGCACTTCAGGCCAGTCTCACTGCTTGAGTTTTACTCTTCCCTCAAAGAGGAGAACTTGGGACTACCTACGTATGTGAACAGACATTCTCAGTGATGAAGTTCAACAAATCCAGATTCAGATCCTCCATGACCTGATGACCTCTCAGCTGTCCTTCACATATCCACATCAGACATTCAGCCAGATTTCAATGCATTTGTTCAAGCCCAAGACACTGAACAAGTAAATTTAACTGAAAAACATTAAAAGCACTTATTGCTTTTTGTATAAAGTTGACCAATTGCTTATCTTTAACATACTGCAAAACACCTTTTCAGTATTTGTGAAGATTAACATGTTAAAAATAAAATGAAACACTGATGTAATTATTGTTTTTACTGTTCATTACTTCTATAGGAGTATTTTCCTATTTGACCTACACCAAAATTTCATATATTTATATAAATATTTACAGAATATCCTTATTCTTCTGATTACCAGTAGCGGCTAATCAAAATATATAATTTACTGCTTTTTTTTTTAGCAGAATTAAGTTCAAGTTATTGTTGGTTCGGCCCTCCAACACAGTTCAGGTTTCTCATGTGGCCCGCGTCTGTAACCTTATGTCCCGCTTCTGCTGGCAAAAGACCGCAGGATAGGCAGGAGGAATGTTCAGTTTTGCCTTCTGTCTCACGAAAGAGGCACTTGACAACTGAGAAAGACTGCCAGATGTCTCATTTTTTAGTTTCTCAGTTCTGAATGCACTACAGGGGAGATAGTAATGTAGGCTACCTTTCTTTAGAAAGGCACTAACATCTGAAGTAGCCCAGTGGTGTCCCCTTCTTCTGTCATGCTTTCAATTTCAAGTTTCAACAACGGAGTAGCAGGAAAGAATTGAACCCACAAATAAACAACACAATCTGTCAGTTAGGCTGCTTAAACCCTGTTTTTTATTGCTGCCTAACAGAACATCCAGCTCAACTATAATTATATACACTACTTTAATCATTTGTATATGTTATTTTACTCATATTTCATTTGCGGAAGTGCAGTGAATCATCTGTTCCTCCCACACCAGCAAACACACCTCTCTCATCCCGGGCAGTCCCGCATAGAGCTTTTAAAACCTGTCCGGCGCCGCACTCTTTTGCGTCGGGACCTGCGGGAGGGGCCTCTAGTTCCCAATGCATTTGTCAGAGTTGTGCATATACAATGTGTTCTTGATTTTTCCAGGACGGTATGATCTCTGTATGCCTGAGATGAAATGCGAGGCATGCAAAGCCACTTGGAGCGCTGGAGTCGATGACTTGGTCCGTAATGACTACTGGCCTGCTACCCTTCACTTTTCCACGGTGTACTCTACAGATGTGTTTCATTCATGTGAAGAGTTGAAGATAACAGCACCAGGACTGTCCTGTCAAGCATTTTTAAGAATGCTTGATCAACGAACTGTCCGCTTCGGCCGTGTGCGTATTAGTGGTGGGAATCACTAACAACTAGTATGACGAGTATAGCAGAATGACTATGGTGACATTATCAACACATTGATTATTATAATTGGAGCATGGTGATATCACAACACAGTGATTCAGCTGTACTCAATACATTGATACAACATCATCTAAGATTCAAAGTCTTTGTGTAAAAACTACTGCTCTGTAAAAAATAGCTCTAAATTCATACACTACATGTACAGAAATATTGGAGCAATTAACAACTCAATCACTCAAAACATATGTATTTCATTCAGACCTGTGTATAAGATCCTTGTCACATCCTAGTCATGTGTCAGTGTGTCCTTGTCACATCCTAGTCATGCAGATTGCATTCAGAAACATTCAGAAAAAACAAATAGGTCCATAAAGACATGGTTGGTTAAGTTTGCTGTGGGAGTTGAGTTTGCTGTGGAATTTGTCTGGACCACAAAGAATCCTCAAACCCATCGAACACCTTTATGATTAAGTGACAGAGATTGAGAGCTATGCTTTCGCCCATTTCAGTTCCTGATCTCATAACTGTTCTTTTGGGTGAATGGGCCAAAAGTCCCACAGCCTCACTCCAAAATAGAGTGGAAGCTGTGGTAACCACCCTTTGCCTCTAAACTGAGATTAGTTAGGATTTCAGAGTTAGGAAGTTTCTGTAATGAGGCCCCAGGTGTCCCAATGCTTTTGTCCATAATAGTGTATGCATTTGTACAACAGCATGCACTGTACACCACTTTATTCCCCTCAATTTCTTCTTCAATGCAAGTTTACTTTTTTGATATGCATCACCAGGAGAAGCAATGAAATAAGAAGTAGTACAGAAAATGGTAAATGTATCAATTTAGACTACAGCATCATGTTTTGATAAAATACTGTGAAATATGTTGACATGTTTTACTGTTCCGAAACGGACTGGGAAGATCACAGCAGACAGCTTCAGAAAAAGCTTTTTGGAGTGGGAGGCTGTTAGATTTGAGGTAGACAAGATATGCAGGGAGGAGCATTTTGTCTGTCCTGCATCCAATCGCAAGCACTACCGCTTTAAGAATGCAGCAAGGTACTTACAAAATGTGTGTAATTTCCAGTGTTGTTAAAGTAACCTTTGCTGTGTCATATTGAAGGTCAATGTGTACCACTCTTTCATTTAGATCTGAAGAGCAAGCCTTATTTGATGGCATCTTCATTGCAAAAGATGATGAAGTAGAGAGATTTGTGGATTACATTCATTCTACCACCAACCATGTAAACTTGTATAATATTTCTAAACCACCAATAACATTCTACAGTTGACATTGTTTGGGTGAGTCCTGACCATTTATATCAGCCGTTTTCCATGCCATGTTGTAGGTCTCTGGAAGAGGTGTCTGTGGAGGGGAGTGGTCAGCAACCAGGGAAATGTCTCGGAGATCCTCAAGTAAAATTGACGAGGAGGGACTTGTGTCGACATGGAGTTTTTCTCTGCACTCTCAACATGTTCAGGAGAGAAATCTATGCTTATCCCCTCTACCTGCAGAATATCCTGAAGAGTTTTCATCTCATTTGCTATCTCTGTAATTGTGGAGGCTGGGACTAAATACTTTGCCTGCAAACCCAAGTAAAACAGAGCTAGATTTTCTGTGTAGGCATCTTGCACTTTATCACTCTCAGCAGCCTTACTTTGGTCTACATCAACATCCTTACTTTGGTCTACATTACTCACATCAATTCCCTCATTCTCTGCAACATGTGCCCTCTCACCTGGAAAATACTGTTCTGCAGCCTCACACAGATGAACAGGTGCTATCTGGGTGACACTCCACCCTCTGTGATATCTGGATAGATGAGATGAAAAGGATCTCTTTACATTAAATGTCTTAGAACATCCATCAAAGGGACAAGTTACAGTCAGACCCTCTTGTATGTGGTCACTCAAGTGAGACACAAGCCGTTTAACATCAGCATATTCTCTGCTGCAAAAATTGAACAAACACTTCAACTGCACAGACAAACTCCGGTTCCAAGTTTGTCTGATCCCTGTGTCTGGGTGTAATCGTGACATGTGAACAGCAAGGCAGTTGAATGAGGAAAACCTTCTTCCACAATCTTTATGGCCACATGATAGAAGTACATTATTAAGATGTCTGTGTGATCTGCAGTGCTTCAGGTATTCTGTCAATGAGACACATTTAAATTCACAGACATTACAAGCCAACATGACGGCACTCGTTAACTGGCGTCAGCCGGTTAACTATCTTTAGTCGGCCCAACTAGTCAAAACAGACGGCTAATGGCTGGTTATCATTTGTGTATCATGACTGAATAGGTGGATCGACTGAGGCTGGGGCTATGGTAACTTTAGCCCGTTGTCTCGCTAACTGGTGTTAGCTGGTTAGTTACTAACGGCTACACTGTGTCGCTTATCCGGTAATGTTAACGGTAACGTTAAAGACAGGTAAACACAGACTAGACAACTCTTTCTAATTAAAACTATACAGAACTATATATATATACTATATTATTTTAGTTAAAGAAAATATAATTTGTACCACAGAAGTGCAATAAAGGTTTCCCCAACTCCAAAGATGATAACGTTACTTGAAACTTGAAAGGTAAACGTCCGTTGAGTTCATTCAGATGATAGCACGTAACGTAAAGCAATGCAGCCTTAAAAAATACGGTTAAAACTCCTGTAAAAAAACATTAGGAAAATTCCTTCACATAACACAGTACATTGTGCCGTATATTTTTTCTTACAGTGTAAGACCACAGTTCTGTTACACTTTCTTTTTTTTGGTGGGGGGGGGGTTCGGCCAGGGCCAGGGCCTGAGGCTGGGGCTTGGGCTGGGCCTGAGGATGTAGGTTGGCCAGGGCCAAGGCCTGAGGCTGTGGCTCGGGTTGGGCCAAGGCAGGGTATAGGTCTAACACATAAAATTGAGGCTGGGGCTCGGCCAGGGCCTGAGGCTGGGCCTGAGGCTTGGGCTCGGCCAGGGCCTGAGGCTTGGGCTCGGGTTGGGCCAAGGCAGGGTATAGGTCTAATACATAAAATTGAGGCTGGGGCTGGGCCAGGGCCTGAGGCTGGGGCTGGGGCTGAGGCTGGGGCTGGGGCTGGGGCTGAGGCTGGTTCCCTAAAATATTAAATGTGTATGTTAATTTTCGATATGTACACATCAGCAAAGGCAAAACGTTTAAAACTGCCATGACTTTTAAATGACACAAATCCTACCTTCTTTAAGCAAAACAAAATTGTATGCCTTTTTCATATTGACCACAATTTTTAAGTTATCCTCAGTGGGTGGCAGATGGGTCATCACATCAGCCACCCACTTTCCAGAGGCTTTCTCCCTTCTGGCATAAAATAAAATTGGGACATAGCCCAATGCACTTAGTTTTTTCACCTGTAATAAATAAATGTAGATAAGCAAACATTAGTTATTTCCACTGCATTATTTTTCCACCATATTGAAAACAAAATTGCATTAAATACATTAGTGCTACTGTAATATACAGGTACACAATTAACATGATCAACCTTAACAGCTTTTCTCCCTTAGAAACAACATTACATATGTACTCTATACCAGGGGTTCTCAAAGTGGGGTACACCACTCATAGACAAGGGGTCCACAAAATAATTTGCTTTGAATGTTAAAGTTGTGCTTTATCGATAAGAAATGCTTATCAATGACGATGTAATGATCTAGAATCTAGTTATAGGATCTAGATTCTAAATGCGCCAATGAATTAAAACATTAACATTTAACTTTTATGTGATTATGACTAATCAAATCAATCTGTTGTGAATCCTGTATCATAACATAACATAACATAACATAATAATCATAACCCGTGGGTTTGCAGGGCTGGCAAGACATTGCGCTTTTCTCAAAGCAGCTGGAGCAATCGACGGCTGCCATGTCCGTATCAAGCCACCGAGTGGCCCTGATGGTCACTGCTACAGGAACAGGAAACTGTTCTCGTCCATCAACCTGCAGACTGTTTGTGACCATCAGGGCCGCTTTATTGATACATACATGGGCTGGCCTGGGTCAGTCCACGACTTTAGAGTCCTCCGCCACAGCCCTCTTTATAGGAGGTTACTCTACCCTCCTCCAGGGCACTTTATCCTTGCAGACGGAGGGTACCCGTGCCTCCAACACCCACTCCCCCTCATCACTCCCTACAAAAGACCAGTGCGAGATGTGGGAGCCCAGCACTTCAACTCCTATCATTCCAGGGCACGCTCCATTATAGAGCGTGCTTTTGGGATGATGAAGACCAGGTTCCGGGCCATCTTCCTGCAAGCGCTGGTGGTGCATATATATATATATATATATTTTTTCACCATCTCAGGTCATAACAGCATGTGCCATCCTCCACAACATCTGCCTTGGGGCTGATGACATCATGGCCCCAGAGGAGGAGGATGAGCCTGAGGAGGATGTAGTAGAGGATGAGAGGGGGGGATGGTTTGGAGGCAGCCAGTGGTGCTCCCTGGCGGGACCAGCTGTCTGCAGAGGTGTCTGCCCTGGAGGAGCTACCCCCTGACCACCAATATTTTTAACAGGCAAGTAAAAGAATTGTAAAGCTATGATTTTTATTTATTTAAAATGTCTTGTAGAACAGTTTTGCCGAGATTTCTTTGGTCAAAATAAGGTTGTGAAGTAGTATTTTGTATGCACTCTCTTATTCTTGCCCTTTTCCGAAAACATCTTAGTGATATGGCAGCCGTCGATTAAGTCAGCCCTGCAAACCCATACGATTGACGATACGGTGGACAGTGGAGAGAGGCATCTCCAACACACTCTGGAGACCACCCCAGACGATGTCCCACTGACAGGAGACAGACACCAGGGTCTTTATTGTGGCATCCTATCCGGGTCCAGCAGCACCACCAGGGACTCCCTGCTCAGCTGAAATGTTTTTTTTTTTTTATGTACATTATCAAGTTAGTATTTATTTAACTGAATTATTATGTAATTATTAAGTATCTATCAAGAAATGCTAGCATAGTTGCGATGCTGATTTTGAGATGATAAAAATCAGGTTGAAGAACGTTATTTGGCTAACTATACATGTAATGTTAGCTAAGTCAGACGTTAGTTCTGTGTAAAGTAGGCTACAAAAGCTAATATTGATTCCATGTCTGTCAAGGAAAACATTGTAAAGTTACTTTGAATTTTACAGGAAGGAGAGAGAGAAGAGGTGGAAGTGGCATAGTATACTAAGATACATATGAATAAGAACAACAAATGACAAAGACGGACATTTTGCTACAAGGTGTATTTAAGAGACATTGCTTGGACTTCTTCAAATAAATATAAATATTCATGTTTGCTTAAATATGAATAATTGGGGAAACTTGTCAGCGTGAAAGTGTGATGAGATAGGGACAGAGTTTTAATATTTTGTGTACATTGTATTTTAGATCTATTGCTCAGATTAAATTCCAAAATCAAACAAATGAACCTAAAAATACTCTCCCAGGCTATGTTAGTGTGTGTTAAACACAGTCTGATGGTTATAACTTATCAGTGACAGTTCCAAATTGATTATGTTTTTACTAGTTGTTATATTGTATAATTAGTTTAGATGTAATGCAGTTTGAATTTCCTCCCCTCCATCTTCTAGATGTATCCAAGTCCAGGTGTGAATTGCCAGTGCAGCCAATGTGCGAGAGTTTCCCTAAGACCATCCAGGGAAGAGCCAGGAGAAGCTTCTGCAGCGACAGGTACAAATCTCATCCCTTGTTAGAATACTCATAATCCAAAAATGCAGCTTACTGTTTTGCTTGTAGGCATTTTTCTCTCCCCGATGCTCCAAGGACTGTTTTCACCTCATTCGAGGGTTATCGTAACTGGAAAAAGGCTACAATAAAAGACAGTGGTTTGTGTTCTCATGCCAGATCTGAAGGCCATGTAAATGCAATGTGCAATTATGGATAAAAATACCTCAATGTTTAGACTAATGGATGAGCAAAAAAAGAAGCAGGTGGCTGAAAATCAATACTTCACTGAAACATTAGCCACTCACTAACCTGTGTTTTACCTTAATGCCTTTCTTGTGATAATGCCGCAATACAGTAGTGTTACCATACTTCTATCTCCTATTAAGTGAGATCACATTGTATGTTCACTTATTCCTAATATGAACTGATTGCATGAGATTAAGTTTGTCTGTATGACTTTGTAAATGGCAGCCCGTGCCCTTTTGTAGTGTGTACATACTATTTGTCATCAAACTGTGATTAAAGTCAGTATATATACGTCTGCCATATGTTGCCACCCTTCAAAAATTCCTGGGCCCCTCTCCTGGACACTTGCAATCCTAAGGCAGAGGAAATTAATCATGGCAGTTAACAACAGCAGCAGCAAAACAAATTTCATGGTTATAACAAACTATTTATATATTTTTTTAAATTGTCCCTTTTTTTTTTTGCCTGCAGGGGAAGGTGACTCCATTTTCTCCAGAATTGTCCTAAGAAAACAAGAGAAAAGGGAAACATTTATCAATCATGTTAATAGCCACGTTAACAATAGCCCTTTTGTAATATCTACATTTGACCATCTTGTAAAGGTTACAGTTAAATTAGCCCTCATCCTATACAAAGCCCATAATAATAAGACAACCAGTAGATGGGACAATACCCTTTTTCTTTGTTGTGTGTTTTTGTAGTGCTGTCACAGGGATGCAAGCTGTGACCTTTTTTGTCTTTCTTCAATAACCCAAAATAGGACATCAAAGTAAAGGATTTCTGGGGGATTTTGTGTCTGTCCTGCTGTTTAATGAGGGCTAATTTAACTGTAACCTTTACAAGATGGTCAAATGTAGTTATTACAAATGACCTGTTGTTAATAATAATAATCGTTATAAACTAACTTATATTATAAATAAACTATTGTTTCCTTACCTCCAAGCCACAGAGGCCGAGTTTTTTGCCTCGGTAAAGAGTTAATCTTTCTCCCCCCTAAGTTTAATAAATTGAGCAGTATGCTCCTGGCTCCCTAAACCAAAACCAAATGTTAGAATTAGTTTTGCTTCACACCACCAAACAAAAGCAGCTTAACCCTTTAAGGTACTACTCAACCATTTGGTAGACCACACTTTAAGTCACTATATTTCATTGAAAAATGCATCAAGCTTAAGTCAACCTGAATGAGCCATCTCTACCGTTTGGTGTAGTTGTGCAATGCTAAAAAAAATCCACAATTCACTCATCCTTTGATGACGCATATCGGCGGGACTTTTAAAGGTAAGACTATTTTCTTGACATATTATCATTTCAGAGGAGTTGTTAAAAAGAATTATTAAACTTAATTCAACAAAAATAAGTCTTATAAGGGTCAAATAATTTTTTTCAAAACATGCTCTACCAAACGGTTGAGTTGTCATTTTATGGTAGAGAAGCTAGCTAATGTTGCTAAAATTAGCTAATGTTGCTAAAATTAGCTAATGTTGCTCAAACTAGCTATTTACAATGAACAAAAGGGTTAGTGTTGTTAAAATTATTAATTTAATATTATTCAATTACATATTTGATGAAAAATATTTTATCAATATGATTTTTACACCATTTCTGTACTGTATATGGTAAATATCAAGAATAAATTTGAAGAATTAATACCAATTCTGGTGTTACTATTAATTTCATAATTTAAAATTCACTATGTTTGTGTATTACTATATGACTAGCATTGTAAGAGTACATGGTTTGTAATACAAGTTGTTTTCTTTATGTTTTAGACATAATAGGTGGATGCCAAATCATTTTACAGTTCAAGACCACGCACTTTTCTGGCCCTTGTGCCAGAAAATCCTGAGGACTCAGATGCGGATCTGAGTGATGATGACCCCGTAGATGATCCAGATTATCTGCCCACACCAGCAGAAGAGAATGGGGACACTTCTTTTGATTCAATGGATGAGGAGGAGGTTGCCTCAACAAGTTCATCCTCTAAACCACCGTCCAAAAAGAAGCGGAGAATGGGGAAAAACTCCCTGAAAACTGTTTCTTTGGCAGAGCTACAGGACACACCTGAACCATCACCCCCAGATGGAAAGGAAGGCAGAAGAAGATTGTGGCGGCATGAAGACATTGAGGCATTCCAGGTTCCAGACTCAAGTTTTAACGTCCCTGATGCTGTAAAGACACCCTTTCACTATTTTAAAATGCTCTTCACAGATGAGATGATTGAACATATCTCTGAGCAAACCAATCTCTATGCTGCCCAGGAGCTAGGAGATCCAATCAGCACCAGTCCTGAAGAGATTGAAAAATTCCTGGCAATGCTTCTCTTCATGGGTGTTTTCAGTTTCCCAGCCATCGATGACTACTGGTGCATTGAGTCACGGTTCAGTGTGATAGCCGATATTATGCCAAGGAGAAGATTCAAGCTGTTATGCCGGTACCTTCATTTTAATGATAATCAGCAGTGCGATGGCAGTCCAGACCGGTTCTACAAAATCCGCCCCCTTTTTGACATGCTTCGTCAGCAGTGTCTTCTGATCTCATCCACTTACCAGCACAGTGTGGATGAGGTCATGGTGGCGTATAAAGGCACAAGGGCTGGCTCTCTCCGCCAGTATATTGCCAACAAGCCAGACAAGTGGGGCTTTAAATTGTTCTGCCGGGCCAGCTCATCTGGCATCATTCATGACTTTCTGCTCTATCAGGGGGCGTCCACATTCTTCAACGTTGCCCTAACTGAGCAGGAGGAGGCACTGCTTCTAGGGGCCAAACTTGTAACAACACTCTGCAAAACCATCACACTGCCAAGACTTTCAGTCGTCTTCTGTGACAACCTCTTCACCAGTTTCGACTTGGTCCAGAACCTGCAAGAGAACCTGGGCATCAGGTGCATTGGCACTGTCCGACCAAACCGCATGGGTGGAGCAACCTTGAAGACGGACAAAGAGCTGATGAAGGAAGGACGTGGAGCTTTTGACTTCATGTCTGCTGAAGGGCTGCTCGCAGTGAAATGGTTCGATAATAAATGTGTGAGCCTTCTTAGCAGTGCCTGTGGGATCACATCTCTTTCCTCTTTCCTCTGTCAAACGGTGGAGCAAAGAGGCCAAAGCAAAGGTCGCTGTCCCGTGCCCATCACTCATCCCTGCCTACAATCAGCATATCGGAGGCATTGATCTGTCTGACATGCTGGTACACATGTATAAAACCCGGCGAAATCCAGGCGATGGTACCTTCCCCTGTTTGGATACATCCTAGACCTCTGCATCTCAAATGCATAGCTTGTCTACAAGCGGGACTGCAGCCTCCTGAAAGAACCACTGCTGCCTCTCAAGAAGTTCTGTCTGGCAGTCGCACACACTTTGGCTCAAGTCAACAAGCCAGCATCCAAAGTTGGCCGACCTTCATCATCCTCTCCACCACAGATGTCGTCAAGCAAAAAGTCCAACACCCCAAGACCCTCCCACCCACAACCAGATGTGCAATATGACAACTTCGGACATTTGCCACTTCACTCTAACAAGCGGGGGCGATGCAACCTCTGTCCAAAGGGAGTGTCGAGATGGACATGCCAGAAATGTTGTGTATTCCTGTGTATGAATGCAAAGCAGGAATGCTTTGCAGCATACCATCAGAAATGAATGGCCAAAGGCAAAATAAGTGCTGTTGCACCGCTGCTGTTGCACCCCTGACCAAAATCATTAGTGCAGTTGCACAACAGGTCAAAACCCATTTGTGCTGTTGGGTCTAATTTAAAAAAAAACTATTGATTGTTGTTATTGTTATCATAATTGAATAAAAAATGCAAAGAAATAATTTTTCCTTTGCTTTTTTCATGGTGCGTACCTTAAAGGGTTAAATAGCAAAAAAAAAAATTATCTAACGTTACATAATATGAATAAACGTTATATTAACGTTATCTATAAATCGCCACAATTTCGGTAAGATATAACCCTTTGGACCTTAGAAAGTAACTTTAGGTCAGATGCTATTTAGCGTCAGTAACATTACCTTACTTAGCCCTATTATTTTAACGAAAATTTGAGGTTTTAAAGGCCCTTGTTTTTTTAACATTTGTATCGTTAGCTATTCGAGTGACTTGAAACCCAATAGTTACATTTAAATATGTAATTGGCTTCCGCTGCCACTTCCGCTCCCTCCGATGCCATCTCTGAAAAAAATCCAACTGTCACCGGGGCGCAATGAATCTTGGGATACGTTGGGCCGTGAAGGAGCCTTCGAAATGGGACAGCCTTGACGCGCCAGTGTGACGCAATCGGTCTTCAAATGCAGCCTCCGAAGGATGCGGCCCCTGAATTGGGACACAGTTAGGGACTGAATGAAGTATCCGATGTCTGACTACAGCGAATACAGTCCAGGGATGTGCCTTTGGCTGGGTTTGGCTCCTGCCACCCAGGAGCTAAGTCAGCAAACAAACTAACTAGCTAATCTTCTTCTAAAAACAAGTTCCTCTGGACACCCTTTAAATCTCCTCAGTACCGCTGTCATCAAACTGGCCTCCATCCGTCTCAGAGGTTGTGTTCACGAGGAGCCTGCTGAGCCCTATTCATACTTTGCACGTGACGTCACAACTACTAGCTGACGGGCAAGAACATAATTCTCCAGCAAAACCCAGCAAACTGTTGTACTGCATCTACTTACTTACTTACAGTTAATTTGCATACATACCGTATATCGTACAGTTATTACTACTACATTAACGTTACAGCCTAACAGATTGCTAACAGGATTAAAGACATTTCACTGCCCCAGCTGCTCTTGTCTGTTGTCTGATGCTATGTGGAGTGGATAAGCAGGCTACAATGTTTGACATCCTGTTAGACATATACGATACAGCCTAGTTGGCATAAGGTTTTTTTTAAACTAACATTACTTATCAAGCTGTCATTCGTCGGCAGGCAGGGTGTACATATTCAGATGAAGACTTCATCACACGACGGAACAGATGTCACTTTGTGTATAGCTACAAACATGCAAACATTAGCAAACGTTGGCGGGTAACGTTAGCTAGCTAACTAGTAACACTCCCGTTTGGTTTGATTATGAAGATATTCCTGTTTTTCACCTCCCATACGACATCCACTCTTGAAAAAAAGATAGCTATCCATACTTTTGTAGGCTTTCATTTTTTGTGCAGTGTCAGGTGACAGATATATGTAAATATATAGACCCCTTCAATGTTTGGAAACATTGAACGTCTAGGTTGGATGCGCGCGCAGCATGGGGTCAGAAGAATGGCGCTGCTTATTCTGTCAAGGTATGCACTGTCTCTGTCACCACAGGTCCGGGAACAGTACCATAACAAACTTATTTTAGCTAATGGCGATTGTCTGCCTGACCCCGAACAAAGTTAGCAAGTGGCCAGATATTCACTGGCCCGCCATATACAGATGAGTGTTTACACACGCGAAAAACTAAGAGCCTGCAAATCGCTAGACGCTTATAATTACGTAGTCTGTGGGCATGTCCAGACCGTTTTATATAGCGATATAGGCGATGACTTTTGTGTGTTAAAAGCGGAGGTTTTACCGAGCCAGCGCCAAGGGAAAAACACCTCTATGTACCAAGCCCGGGTTGTGATCAACAAGCGGGAAGGCTACATCCATACTGCAAATTGCACCTGCATGGCAGGGTAAGTATTTATCATTGGAGACGGATGCACTGTAGACTGATTTCCTTGACTTGATGGGTTTATTTCCATAGAAAACCCTGTTGCACTAATACATTCCATATACACCTACTATAAAACTTCATTGCACTTGCTCTCAATTCAACATAGCATAGCCTAGCCCAGTCGCTGCTAGCTTACCTCTTCTCTGCTCTGCATCAATAGCAAGTTTAGCCTCCACACAATACCAGTCTGCTTTTCATTTCAGACAGAGCCAGTTAATCCATCACTCGTTAGTTATCCTCGTTGATCCATCACTTTCCAAAGTGAGAAAGGTGTCCTTCCGCTGTCACGACTACTAATCACTTGTACCCTGCATCCATCACCTTTCCTCCAGGGTCGCTACTGCGAAACTAAACTTGTGTCTGTCATTTTACCAGTCATAGTACTTTTATTTTTTTTCATAGTAGGCATGTTAGTATTATTTAGTATTTAGTCTTAGTATGTCTTATCTGCAGACCCAAATTTGCTGAGAGCAAGTGTTTTATTCAAAATTGAAATCTGTGTAAGAATGGGATGGACAGAGAAACCAGCAGTCACTTCTGGAGAGTGCACGTGGAAAGACTTAAGCATGAAAGAAGTTGAACCAGCTCCATTAAAGAAAATCAGCTTCCACAAACCAAAGAGGACAGGCAAGCTAGACAGGCAGCTTCCAGAAACGGTCAGGAGTAGGTCTAGTGCCACCGCCAGAGCCACAGGCATGTAATAGTTGACAGGACATAGATAAGATTCCTTTTGCCAGAGTTCATTTTGTTTATTTTCGTTACTTTTTTGACATTGTAATGTCACATAAGGATCAAGTTTGTTCTACAGCCATCTTACACTGTAATGCATAAATGAATGCCATGCTGTATAGTGTTATGGTAGTTTGATTGTGTAAATCCCAACATTCTGGAAATAAGAGTATCTAGATGTAGATTGTGCACTAACCATCTAAAATTAAATATTATACAAATTGAGGGAGAGATAGACAAAAAAATGTTGTTGTTGAAATGTGACTATACTGTTGTAAATGTTCTATAGTGACATAATTGTCTATTTCCCCTTCCCCAGTGTTGACAGATGATGACATCCAAGAGTTTCAGATTATAGCCCCTGGTGCTGCAGTACTGACAAGTCTAGAAAATAATGATACAGACACTGCATCCGAAACTGATACAGAGGAACACTCAAACCTACCCGAGCCCTTGACTGCTTTGTTTGATGGAACACTCAGGGAACTCTCACCACAAGAATTGCAGGTGAAAAGTGAGGACACATTTCACAGACTGAAGAATAAACTACAACCTCATCAGTGTCAAAGGCTGGAATTTGTCACACGACAGCAGTCAAGCTCAAAGGATTGGCAAACCTACAGGGCTGGTCGAAATTACAAGTACTAGGTTTTATCATGTGGCTACAGCTGACAATATCAGCAACACCTACCTGAGTGAGATAATGCAGTACAACCACACACAGCTAAATGTCCCATCTGTTCTCTGGGGTAAGTCCATGGAAGAAACTGCAAGACAAGCCTACACTGCCCTTATGGTCGAAAACCATCAAGACATCAATGTAAGTTCCTGTGGCCTAGTGCTGCGGCCTTCTGAGCCACAACTCGGATCATCACCAGATGGCATGGTAAAATTTACCTGTTGTGGCAAAGGTTTGGTATAAATTAAGTGTCCTTACAAAGGACAGGGAAGCGCAGAAGACAGGCAGTTTTGCCTGGACAAGTCTTTCAATTTGAAGAATTCACACCCATACTACTATCAAACCCAACTACATATGTTTGTAAGTGATGTAAGCTACTGTGACTTTGTGTTGTGGACGAGAAATGAGGTTATAGTGCAACGCATCCTTAAAAACACAGAGTTTCTGCAGGAGAATTTGTCAAAGGCTCAACATGCCTTCATTTCAACTGTGTTGCCTGAGATCCTAACAAGAAGACATGACCCTTCCTTGCGGGCACAGTCAGTCTGCAAAATCTGTGAAAGGCCAGATTTTGGGAAAATGATTAACTGTGCCAGATGTGATTGCCACTTCCATTACAGCTGTGCACAGATCAAAAGGAAGTTTATCGGATCTGCTTCAAAATTGGTCAGTAGAGTCAAAAAATGGTCCTGATTAAAAGTTGTGCTATTTGTGCATGTACATTAAAGGGCGTGTCCGTGGCGTTCCCTCAAAGTTGGCCAGGTTGAATCAAATGTTACATGGGCACGCCCTTCAACGTACATGCACAAATAGCACATCCTTTAATCAGGACCATTTTCTGACTGTACTGACCAATTTTGAAGCAGATACGATAAATTCCCTTGGAGGAGTTCGATGAAATACAAGGCGAAAAATTACAGAAAATGACCAAAAAAATCAAAATGGCTGACTTTGATGCCAAGCCACGGACACGCCCTTTAATGTACATGCACAAATAGCACAACTTTTGATCAGGACCATTTTCTGACTGTACTGAACAATTTTGAAGCAGATCCGATAAATTCCCTAGGAGGAGTTCGTTCAAATATAACGCGAAAAGTTTGCCGAAACTGAAACTGAAAATCAAAATGGCCGACTTCCGGTGGGGTTTCGGGTATGGGTCCAAGAGGCTTTTTTGTACATCCTGGCATGTTACACGTGCCTACTGAGTTTTGTACATATCGGTGAAACGTGGCGCCGGGGCTGCTGTTTTTTTATCCTGTAGGGGGCGCTATAATTCAGATTACATAGGTCCAATAAACATACAGAAACTGTTCTTAATGTTTTTATGTGGATAGATAAAGGGAGTATGAGCATTTTCAGAATTTCAGTCCAACAACCATTGTTAGTTAACTTTACGTTTTCTGTGGCTGAGAGCTTGATTGACAGCCTGGTGGTAGCAACTGCTGTGAGAGTGTGTTGTGAGGAATCAACACATGGCTCATTTGAATATTTGAATTAGCCATGTGTTCACAGGTCACTACAAGAAAATTTAGCCAATGAAATTACTTATTTTGACACAGCTTTTTTGAGAAACGTTTAGTATTAGTATAAGTATTAAACTAACAAGGTAATGTGTCAAAAGGTAGACTTTTTTGTTATTTTCTCAAAAGGAGGACAAATGAGTGTCAGGCTTAAGGCTGCGCCTGCAGCCGGACAGGGCATTTAAAAGCCGGACTGTCCGGCCTAAAGCCTTACGAATGGCCACTCTATGCATATATGCATATATCAATCATGATATGCTCGATATGTACATTGGTTGTTTGTTATTTACAGTACGCGTGTATGGACCTTGAGGTCCAAAGACCTGCTCTGTATAGACGGGTCCTCCAGGCCCAAGCCAGGGCCATGAGTGGCCTCGTCCGCCAGTTCCGCCAGCTGAGGGCTGTCCAGCAGCAGGTGGATATGCTGAGGCGGAAGCTGGAGGAGACCACCCAGCAGCTGCACGAGACCACGCAGCAACTGGAGGAGGACCTTGAATTGGCCGCGGCCTTTCCTTTCCTTTCGGTAAGTGTTGGTGTTTTGTGGTTTGCATGCTACAGATAATGTGTGTTTGTGTGATAAAAGATAATAGATTAACATTCAACTGACCACAAGTCTGCTTGTTGAGTGAGTATTGATACAAATTTATGATTATACAAACACAACAAACAACAATTTTGGTATGTGAGCTTCAGGCACCACTCTACACGTGCCCTGTGAATTTCATATTCATAACTATTACTTTCTCCGCACAATGATTTACCATGCCACCAGGCTGCCACCTAGTGGTAGATTTTTGACACATTTTTTATTGAGCCTCAGGGAGCCATGGGAAACGATCGTACCAAGTTTCATCTTAATCACACATACCGTTGTAGAGATATAAACTTCTTCATTTTAAAGAGCGCCACCTTGTGGCTAAGGCCTGAAACTGTGCGATGCCTAAGGAAGACATGTGGAACTATGGACCCAAGGTTGGTGTCAATCGGACATACCAATGTGGAGAAATGGTCCACTTCCTCTTTTGACGAAAAATTCACAGGAAGTGCTAATTTTATAACGTGCTGGTTTTTTTAAATATCAAAATTCTTTTAATCACTTTTTTATTATGAGGGTCCCCAGATGCTACGTGACAATTTTTGTGCGAATCGGACAAAGCACATAGGAGGAACACGAAAAAGTAGTTCATGGAAATTTCGTGCTCTGCCGGAAAAAAATTCCAGGCGGAAGTGGGCGTGGCATATATGGGGAGATTCAGCTCTATTCACCGAACGCGTGGATATAAGGAGGACAAATGAGTGTCAGGCTTAAGGCTGCGCCTGCAGCCGGACAGGGCATTTAAAAGCCGGACTGTCCGGCCTAAAGCCTTACGAATGGCCACTCTATGCATATATGCATATATCAATCATGATATGCTTGATATGTACATTGGTTGTTTGTTATTTACAGTACACGTGTATGGACCTTGAGGTCCAAAGACCTGCTCTATATAGACGGGTCCTCCAGGCCCAAGCCAGGGCCATGAGTGGCCTCGTCCGCCAGTTCCGCCAGCTGAGGGCTGTCCAGCAGCAGGTGGATATGCTGAGGCGGAAGCTGGAGGAGACCACCCAGCAGCTGCACGAGACCACCCAGCAACTGGAGGAGGACCTTGAATTGGCCGCGGCCTTTCCTTTCCTTTCGGTAAGTGTTGGTGTTTTGTGGTTTGCATGCTACAGATAATGTGTGTTTGTGTGATAAAAGATAATAGATTAACATTCAACTGACCACAAGTCTGCTTGTTGAGTGAGTGAATATATTTGTGTTCTTTATTGATTGGATCAAAGACTGATAAAATTAAGATTTATTTTTATCTGTGTCCATGTGTGCAGCCGCAGAGCAGCAGGCCGTGGTGAGCCAGGCCAGCAGTACCAGGAGGAGGAGGAGGTGCCTGAGGAAACTCCAAGAAATTAAACAAAAATAATAAATACATTTATAAAAAAAATTGAAATAGTTTCTGTGGTAATTAAGCATTTAACACTTTTATAAAATAGGAGATTAATGTCTTGTTAATGTTCGCGTCATATTTCCAGAAATGTTGTACCACAGAAAACACATCCTATGTCCTGATATGTTGAAGTATTAGTAAACAAGCTTTAGTTGGCAGTAAAGATACAGCTGGACAGTAATACTGTATTTCTGTGTTTGAATGGATGAAGAAGTATAAATGAACATGTATATTTAAGTCATCAACTTCAGAATCAGAAATACTTTAATAATGACTTTTGTTACAACTCCAGATTAGGGTGGCCTTTTCCTTTACATCAAAAAGGAGGACACTTTGCATACACGGGACACGCAAGCAGATATTTGTTTGATATGATCCTGTTTTAAATTTGAGTGTTTTTCCACCAATTCAATTCAATTCAATTTTATTTGTATAGCGCCAATTCATAACAGAAGTCATCTCAGGACACTTTTCAAATAGAGCAGGTCTAGACCGAACTCTTTAACATTAATTACAGAGACCCAACAGTACCACCATGAGCAAGCACTTGGCGACAAGGGCAAGGAAAAACTGCCTGTTAAAAGGCAGAAACCTAGGACAGATCCTCCGGCTCTAGGTGGGTGGTCGTCTGTCTCGACCAGTTGGGGTGAAGAGAGAGAGAGAGAGAGAGAGAGAGACAGACGACAGACAGGTGCACAGCAACAACAGTATTGGCAATGGCAGTCAAGCAGGACCATGGCAGGAGGCTCCACCAGGATCCATGAGAACCTGCGAGACGAGAAAGCACAAGAACTCCGGGGAAGAAGTGAAGTTAGTAACATGCATTAATGGGACATGAATGAGTGCAGAAAGAGAGAGGAAGGGAGGAGCTCAGTGCACCATGGGAAATCCCCCGATAGTCTAGGCCTATAGCAGCATAACTAAGGGATGGTTCAGGACTCACCTGATCCAGCCCTAACTATAAGCTTTATCAAAGAGGAATGTCTTAAGCCTACTCTTGAATGTGGTGAGGGTGTCTGCCTCCCGAACCACAACTGGAAGCTGGTTCCACAAGAGAGGAGCTTGGTAACTGAAGGCTCTGGCTCCTGTTCTACTTTTAGAGACTATAGGAACCACAAGTAGCCCAGCACTCAGAGAACGTAGTGTTCTAGTGGGGTAATAGGGTACTATGAGCTCTTTAAGATATGAAGGGGCCTGACCATGAAGAGCTTTATAGGTGAGGAGGAGGATTTTAAATTCAATTCTACATTTTACAGGGAGCCAATGCAGAGAAGCTAGTACAGGAGAGATGTGATCTCTTTTTCTAGTTCCTGTCAGTACTCGTGCTGCAGCGTTCTGAATTAATTGGAGCGTTTTAATGGACTTATTGGGGCAACCTGATAATAAAGAGTTGCAGTAATCCAGCCTTGAAGTAACAAATGCATGGATTAGTTTTTCTGCATCCGTCTGTGATAGGATGTGTCTAATTTTTCTAATATTACGTAAATCAAAGAAGGCGGTCCTAGAGGTCTGCTTTATGTTGGAGTTAAATGACAAATCCTGATCAAAGATAACTCCAAGATTCCTGACAGTGGTGCTAGAGGCCAAGTTAATGCCATCTAGAGTAACTATATCTTTAGACAGTGAGTCTCTAAGGTTTTTGGGGCCAAGAACAAGAATTTCGTTTTTTTCTGAGTTTAACATCAGAAAATTGCAGGTTATCCAGGATTTTATGTCCGTAAGACATGTTTGTAATTTAGATAATTGATTAATTTCATTGGGTTTGATTGATAGATATAACTGCGTATCATCTGCATAACAGTGAAAGTTAATGGAGTGATTCCTAATAATGTTGCCTAAAGGGAGCACATATAAAGTAAATAGTATTGGTCCAAGTACAGAACCTTGTGGAACTCCATGACTAACTGTAGTATTTATTGAAGATTCATCGTTAACATGTACAAACTGCGAGCGATCTGATAAATATGACTTAAACCAGCTTAGTGCAGTTCCTTTAATGCCAATTTGATGCTCAAGTCTCCCCAAAAGAATATTATGGTCAATGGTGTCAAATGCAGCACTAAGATCTAATAATATAAGTACAGAGACAAGTCCATTGTCAGAAGCAGTCAGAAGGTCATTATTAACTTTAACCAGAGCTGTCTCTGTGCTATGATGAACTCTAAATCCTGACTGAAAATCCTCAAATAAACTATTGTTATGTAGAAATTCACACAACTCTTTGGCGACTACTTTCTCCAGAATCTTAGAGAGGAAGGGGAGGTTAGAAATCGGTCTAGTTGGCTAAAACCCCTGGGTCAAGAGTGGACTTTTTAAGAAGGGGTTTAATTACAGCTACTTTAAAGGACTGTGGTACATATCCTGATAATAAAGAAAGATTAATCATATCCAGTAAAGAAGTGCCAATTAAGGGAACAACTTCTTTAAGCAGCCTAGTTGGGATCGGGTCTAATAGACAGGTTGATGGCTTCGATGAAGAAATGATTGAAGTTAACTGATGAAGATCGATAGCAGAAAAACAGTCAAAATATATATCTAAGTTTACATTGACAGAAGTCCCTGAACTTGGAGAGCCACTGGTAACTGTTGATGGCAGTTGGTGATTAATTTTTTCTCTAATAGTAATAATTTTATTATAGAAGAAGTTCATGAAGTCATTGCTGTACTGTTTTAAATTTGAATGTTTTTCCACCAGATTACATAAAGGTTCATACACATACCATATAGCTAATAATAAATATACAAGATATAGCTCATGACAACGTGCCCTTCCAATTCAGATTACATAGGTCTAATAAACATCATACAGAAAGTGTTCTTAATGTTTTTATCTGGATAGATAAAGGGTAATGTTAAGTTCTCTGTGGCTGAGCTTGATTGACAGCCTGGTGGTAACCTAGCAATTGCCTGCCTGTTGTGAACACATGGCTCATTTGAATATTAAAATTAGCCATGTGTTGATAGGTCACCACATGAAAATTGAGAGTTTTTCATAAAATCTTGTGTTGTTGACAACACATATAACTTTGTAGTAGAAGATGTATATGAATATGCTATAATTATTTAATTTATTAGTGTCTGTAGCTGTCATTAATTTGATAGTTTATTTAATGTAAACAAATCAATAAGTGAATGGGGAGGTTGTAAACTGCAATTTTATTAATAATGATATTTAATGTACTTAAACCATATTACCGTTCAGTGCTTTTGTGTTTATGGTACTAAATTACTTAAAAATCCATTACATAATTTATAATTAAAGTATTCAATACGACATTTATTTTGACATTCTATTATGAACCATTTCATGCTGGGTTGAGGGTTTAGGCTATATCTTTTATTTTAGCTAAAATAAATTAACAGACACATATATATTTATTTCTGAAAATTATAAAACATTGTATTAGTACTCCTAAACATTTTTATCAGATAATTAATGTCCAGTTTCACATGATTGTAACGTTACAACACGGTTCATCGTAATGATCCACACCCACCCCACTTTCCTGTACCGCGTTCTGATTGGTTGAACGGAATTTTTCGAATGTCGCCTGTGGCCTATATTGGTTTGCGGTAAGCTAACTGTCGTTCTTGCTAGCACAACAACAGAGAGAGAGATACGGAGTTGTTTTTGTGTACGCAAACCCTGAGAGATACTGAGAGATATTGAGAGAGTTGGAGAGAGTTGGGGAGATATATATATATATATATATATATATATATATATATACACACACACACACACACATTCACCACTTTCATTCACTTTGGAAGCAGAGGATTTGCCTTCTACGCTGAGTTTAATTTTAAAAATTACAACAAAGCACTAACAGTAAATAAAGTACCGTAAAACTTTTAATAATTTTGCGGCATGTATTTGCTTAAAACACTGAATTGGGAACCTGCGTTTATTTGACTGTTGCTCAGCACATATGGAAATATTCTCTAACTGTACTGCTTCTTTTCAGTTTCGTATGGCACATTTCACAGGTAATAGGTAACTTACGGTACATTTTAGCTCGTACTGCTGTTTTATATGTGCCGCAGCCATGACAGTGAACGTGAACGTCGCTTTACGGCAGCTGCATATTTACGTCAGCGGGCCGGCGTACAGACAGTAAACAGGCCGTGAGTGACGGACTATACGCGATCATATTAATGTAATGAAACCTTTTGTTGTGATACATGGACTCTTACGGGTTAAAGGGATATAAATAATGGAGAAACGGACACAGACCGTACAGACTTTATTCCCGCTTTAGAGATTTTTTCCGTCTCTGTTGTTTACCGTGTTACCGGAAAGTCCGAATGAATTAACGTTATAGTTTATAGTTTCCGTAAAATGAAGTGAGCGATTGAATTGTGGAGACTCTATAACTAATGATCTAATGATGTGCAGTATGTACATATTGACAGAAGTTTAAACATTTATATTTGTGTAGGACATTGAAACGGTTTAAAACCCTCTGAAGCTCTGAGTCTGTGCGTTTTACTACATGCAAATCATTTCATTCATCATTGCAGACCTGCGTGGAGCCACAGCAGCCTTTTAAAGTAGACCTGTGTGTATTAGGGACCCTGCTTTTATTGGAAGTTTTACTGTAGTTAAAATGACTAAACTCCTACAGTAGTCAAATTGAACATATAATCCACAACATCATGTATAATAGTAAAACAGTGAGCACTGTACTGCACAATGACTACTTTTACTCTTCATATTTATAGTACATTTAGGTGATTATTTAAAATTTAATTATGTGAGCATTGTAGCCTTAAAGCAGAGGTGTCAAACTTACAACCCGGGTTCATTCCGGCCTGCGGGACGTGTGAAAGTTAGAGTACTGAACATAGCACAATGTTTTATTAAACTTTATTCACCGACAACTGTAACTCACACTGTACATTTACTGTTAGACCTGATAACTTCTCTGAAATACTTCTCTGCTCTGCTGCAGTTCCCGCGCTCGCTTACGCTCTCTCTCTCTCTCTCTCCCTCTACCACACACACGTTACGCTGCTCTATTCCTTGCCTGATAAGAGTTCCACTATAACATTCATTAGTCAAAATGACTTTGTCAAAAAGGAGACTAAACTCCTAATAGATCCCACTTTAGTTAGTATGCTGCAGTGAGTTAGTTCAGGTTTACTGCACAGTATGTGAAAATGTATGTAAGTTTAAAATAATTTCTAGATGTTGACAAGTTGTTTTCATTATTATTAACTGTAAGAGAAAGTTACCCTGATATTATGTATCATTAATTATTATTAATTATGCCTTTTACTGGTCCGGCCGCTTAAGGTCAAATTGGGTTGTATGTGGCCCCTGAACCCAAAATGAGTTTGACACCCCTGCCTAAAAGTGTCTTCTTGCATACTTTTATATGCCCCGTGGCAAGTCCTTTCGTCGCTCTGAGGCTGCTCGGAGGAGAGAGGCAGGGCGCGAAAAGGTTAACGTAGAACCACAGTGGCCCAATCGTGACTTTGTTCCTCGTAAGTAGTGACACGTTTTATTCATTCAACTGTTCTGCCTATATGTGTAAGGTGTGTATGTGTCATAACTAATTTTGCAGTGGTTAATTAAGTTTTATTTTTGTGTTTGTTTCTGTGTTTTATAATAGGCCGTGGCACTGGTAAACGCCATCGTGTGAGCCTATGGCCAGTTTCAGTCACAGGCCGCCAACACAAACTGGTAATCCCAGCTGAGTCTCCTGACAAGAAGGTAATGCAGTTAACAATTTATAAACAAAATATCTGCTCTGATGATTGATTAGTGATTTTCATTTTAAAGAAATTCCTTCTGTTTTCCCCCCAGTTTGTTCTTATTGTAGGAGCGTCTCATCTGCGCTCCATTGCAGATGGGATCGTGCAGATGCCAGAGGGAATGCTTTCCTTTGGTGTCATGTCCAGGACCGAGTTACTCAACGCTGACGTACTTCGGACCCCGGACGCAGTCTGCATCATGCCCCCAGCAACAACCTGACAGCCAGCCGGACCCCCCTTGAGGCAGGAGCTGACTTCCACAAGCTCCTGTACAGTGCCCGCAGTCTTTGGAACACAAAGGTTATTGATTATATTGTATTTACCAGGGTACTATAATTAATTTGGTTCCATGAGCTATTACAGTATAATGTACATTTATTTTAAACGTTATGATACTTTCAGGGGAAGTACTTTATTAATGAACTATTGTTCTGTGCAGCTCTTTGTCTTGGACTTTGTGCCACGTCTGACTGTTGATCCTCACCTACAAGAGCTCTTTCGTGAAGAGTTCCATCGAGTGGCAGCAGGAATGGGTAAGTTTCCAAAAAATAGTTTTTAAAAACTGTTTGAATTAATATTACTATTTTGTCCATAATAGTCTTTATTTTGTAGTAAAAAAAAAAAAAAAAGTATTTAAATAATTAATCAGGTTCTGGTTGTTTTTTAAGGTATCGAGTACTTCTCGTCTTCTCGCCACTTCCCTTTGAACAACTTGGACCTGTGGAGCCCAGATGGTTCCACAGAGTATATTGTGACCAAATGGAAAAGTTTGATGTATACATGGCAGTAGTTCAGTTCTTAGCAGATGCAAATTGAGAGTACATTTTATGATCACTAAATGTATTACTCTAACTTTTTTCCAGGTTCACTTGAGTGATGGCGAAGGCATGGTGGTCCTCACTCGTTTGCTGTGGGCTGCAGCTTACGAGTCACCCGAGGCGCCTGTACCGAAACCGCAGGCCGATGCCAGGACATCATTGCCTGTTCGTCACGTCACTCCAAGGGTTGTTGTGAGGGGAGAGGTCATCGTGCCTCGCCCCTCTAACCCTTATGAGTGGACGTCTGTGGCGAGGGGCAGGAAGGTAATATTTGCCACTGTAATTTTGGTGTTGAGACTGATTTTCCCCCAGCAGTTTATTTCTGTTATGGTCAGTGGGTACTTATTTTTAACATAATATCTGCTGTTTTTCATTACAGAGGAATGTACCTGAGGAACCTGCACAGTCCTCTAGCGCACCCAAAAAGACGGAGGATCAACAGCAGGTTTGTTATGCTTTTATATAAACAGTTAGGAAAGGGTTAATTGGTTATTTGTCTATCGATTATAGATGAGAGAGATTGTCTGTAATACTGTTTTATTATGTGTTTTTATTTTTTTATTTCTTAGTTTGTTGCTACTCCTTTCGCGCTGAAGGAGTGACGCGAACGGAGGTTCAGCGGTTCCATGTTGGCTGTCATGGATGCTGTTGTTCCTTCCCATCTTCCTACCCCTGAGTGCACCGCTGTTCCACAAGACAAAACGGTAATTTGCATGCAGATTGTATCCGTTGGTTTCTGCTTCTTCCTGAAATTAACACCCTTAAAAATTGCTTACGCCCAAAAGGAGCTTTTCCCCAAATATAGTTTCAAAGTTTATTTGGTTTCCTTCTTTACATTAGAAACCTGTCGTAGAACGTAGGCGGAAAGCTGTCGCCTGCAAGCGGAGACCTGCAAAGCGCCAGGTTTGTTTCTATATTAAATATTTTACTGGTTTGTACAGTTTGACAGACAGGCAGCAATAATTTAATACTTTGTGTTTGCTGTATTTCGTCTGTTATTTAGATCATTAGAAAATACATGGCAACTTTACATTTCGTTTTTGTAGTTGCATTTTGTGTTGGTTGGTTGTTTTCAGGTTGAGGCAACACCCAGTGTTGTGGAAGTGATTGCTGCTGCTGCAGAGGTTGGTGCATGCTACACCCTACATTTACATATGTGTTTTAAATGGTGAATGCAAAGCTACTTTATTGTTAATGCAGTATGCACCAAGTTGACCAAGTTGAACATGTTGAAATGACAAGACCTCATTTGAGTTTCATTCTGTGTGTGTATATAATTAAAAAAAACATTGTATTTTGTTAATACACAGTATTTAATTTTTGTTTGATTCTTTTAGGCTCAGGTGACACAATGCGTGGTGGACACATCCCCAGAGCCTTCACCTGCCACGGCTGTGGAAGTGATTGCTGCTGCGCAGGAGGAGGAGGTTGGTGCATGTTATATCACACATTTCACAATGGTGCATGCAAAGCTGTTTTCTTGTTGATACAGGATATATTCAAGTTAAATACAACACAACTTTAAGGTTCACAAGTGTATGTTGAAATGACAAGACCTCATTTCAGTTTAATTCTGTGTGAGTTACTTTAAGTAACATGTAAGTAACAAATACATGTTTTTTTCTTTTTGTTTTTCTTTAGGCCCCGGTGACACCAGGCGTGGTGGATGCCTTCCCAGTGCCATCACCTGCCACAGCTGACGAGGAGGAAGTCAGCACTCCAAGATCTGTCGAAGATGAGTATGACGCTAACCCAATTTCTTGCAGGTGTTTAGAAAACGAGCCAATAGTACTAGTAGTTTCCAGTAAACTCAGAGCAGCACCATTAACTCAGGATGTAAATGTATCAATAGCGGGTAGTGTTGTAGCTGCGATAAAACATGTAATTGCTCCGGTTTGTACATGGCGAGGGAAAGACATTGATGATATCTGTGCAGAAGGCAGCAAGTTGGCCAGTTTAGTTGCTGAAGGAAGCCAGTGAGATTAAACTGTGAAAGTTGATTGAACAGGGTAGTGTGTTTGGCAGGAAGTGGAAGGTAGACGTTACCTTGCCAGTGTACCGAGATTTTGGGTTTTTGGATAACGAGAGTATGATGTATGACATTTGACTTTGAGTATGGGGATTGTGTTTCTGGATATATTGATGTAGTGACAGGTGATCTGATTGATGCTGGTGTAATCACCAGTCTCAGATCTGGATTAGATAAGATGTTTAGTAAATATCACACGTTTTCTGACATTGGGTGGAAATACATGAGCAATCGTTGGTGAAGGTGGTCGTTTTGCTGTGGTTGATTCGCATGCACGCAGTGCGGATGGGATGGTGGATGGGGAAGCGAAGAGTGGTGTTGTGTATTTCACTTGCCTAGATGATGTTTTTGGGCACATCTGCAAATTTGCAACAGCATTTAAACCTCCCAAACAGTTTGAGATTGCTGGTGTTTGTGTAATCCCCAGATGTCCAGTTCCACCCAGTAATTCGTTATCCAGTCCAAAGGTAGTAGTAGAACGCAGGGCAAGTCAGTCGGGTTGTAGTTTACCTGTTCAGCCAACGGTTGGCTGCACAAGTATTAAGCGTAAAACATCAAGCAGTGTGTCTTCATCAAAGAAGTTAAAAAACAGTGATTTTGCTGCAGTTGATTCAGATGTGGTTTTTGTAGCTGATGTTGTGAGTGAAGGGCTCCAGTTTAATCCACTTTGTGGGGAAGTTGTAGACATTCTGTGCAAACGGTTAAATGTTGAGTCAGAGAAAGTAGATTTAGTTTCTACAGAAGTTGGTCCGTTGGGTGCTCCTTGTCTGAAGGAGAAAATAGTTGGGGATGGTAACAGTTTCTTTAGAGCAGTTAGTCAGGCTGTCTGTGGTACACAGAAGTATCACAGGAAAATTAGACTTGCATTAGTTAAGCATTTGAAAGCTAATGGTGGTATTTTGAGAACTGAGTATTCTTTAATGGAGGAATATCTCAGTGTGTCAAAAATGGCCTATGTCGGTAGTTGGGCCACTGAAGTAGAGATTCAAGCAGCAGCAGATTTTTTGGGAGTAAGTATATTCACTTACTGTGACAATCGCTGGCTTGAATATAGTTGGAAGTACAGACCGTTGTCAAATCAGGGAATTTATTTAGAAAATTGCAATGGTAACCATTATGAGACTGTTGTTTGTGTTCAGCAGCCAAATGTGAAGTTTTGCTATGGGTATTGCAAAGTGGGTGGGTCTAGGTACAATTTCAGAGAACGTAGTGTTTGTGCAGACACTTTGACTTCAGTTGCTTCGTCAAGTTGTAAAGCTGAAGTAGAAATTATTGAACAAAATGTAATGGAACAGCAGTGTAGTACATTATCTGTAAAAGCCCAATCCCCAAATAAATTGCACCTTAGCTCAAATGTTAAGTCTCCGTCTATGTATATGGCAAGGAAATACAAGTTACAGAAAAAATCAAATATCAGGAAAACAGGCAAAAATTTCTAGAAAAGATTAAAATCAATTATCAGGGGAAAAAATGGTACAAGGAAAAATTGAAGGAAATGAGTAAAAATAAATATGAGACAAATGTTTCACACAGGGACAGAGTAAAGACATTTAGTAAAAAACAAAAGGCATCATCACATGACCTTACCACAGACGATATGTGGATGACTAGTTCTGTTGACAGATATAAGAATAGGCCAAGAGACGGTACCTTTAATAATATGTGTATGGCAACATTTGCCTCAGAGTAGTGTATGGCAACATTTGCAGCTGGTCAAGCATATGTGGCTTTAAGTCGAGTTAGAGGTTTGTCTGGTTTAGTTATTCAGGATTTTGACGAGAAAGCCATATACTGCAAAGACAACATTCAGGATGCAATTGCAACAATGCCTCCCTTCTTGGTGACACAGGCACAGATTACAGGTTGTAATTTCACTACACCACCTTTTAATGTGTTTTTGATGAATGTGCAAAATTTGACTCAACTTGCAACTGATTTGGCTTTGTGTACACAGCAAGCTTAACTGTATTGCTGTTACTGAAACATGGCTGCCTGCAGTTTCCTCATTGGAGACTGTAAAAATGGATGGTTATGCTTTCACAATCATCCAAGGAGTTTGTCCTACAATAGCAGCAACCCCTTATTCAAATAAATACAAGACCAACAACATGGTGGAGTTGGCATGTATAGTGCAGAGGATTTGGCATACAGTATTATCCAGGTACCAAATGTAAATTTAGAATGTTTGGTTTACCACTGCACTACATACAATATATTAACTGTGGTTATATATAGACCACCATCTTATCCTATAACTTTGTTCAAAGAAAACCTTGGCAAATTACTTGATTGGCTGAATCACAAAAGTAACACCATTGCTGTCATGGGAGACTTCAATGACAACATTTTGTAGTCATCAACCATCTGCAAATTCATGACTGACCAAGGGTTTATCCAAATTGTCAAACAAGCTGATCATGTGTATGTGAAAACATCACATTATGATGTACAGTCTGTTGTCTTGCCCACATATCTCAGTGACCATGAAGGGATTCTATGTTCTTTTACATCCAGGAGTTTGGAACATGACCAGGGACAACTTTAATAACTGTGAAATGTGTTTTATGGAATCTTTTAAATTAATATGTAATGTGTGCATAATAATGTATATTTATAATGATAATACTAATATATATATATATATTTAAAATCTTAAAATAATGTAGTAATGTGTGTTAAGGTTTCTTTTCCTGCATTACAACAGCATTTTTTAATAAATATCTCAAACATTAACCACTCAAAACTGCACCAACTCCAAAGTTATCCACAATTGGCTAAAAACGTTAAGTACAATTATGCCATGAAATGCTGGCACTTATATGCTGTTGCTAGTGCAGGTTTTGCTTTACCTTCATGTAGTGTCAGAAAGCAAAAGATACCGGTAATGGCACTCCTGGTTTACTGGGATGGGGTTCGATTCCATGCGGTGTCCTGCTGATTTTTTTTTACATTTACATCAAAGCCCATATTTGTAACTCAAAACTATATATAAAAAATCATAAATGTCATGTTACTAACATGTGCTTCTTCCCTGCAGTTTTTGTGCCTTTTTGTCTAGCAGATTCTCATGGATACTGGTTGTGCCTGCTGCTGTGATCCTGCTTGACACCCACTGCTAATATTATTAGGGATCGAGCACTGAAAGTGCAAGACCCTATTGTAATCCAAGGAATTATTATTAGGGATCGAGCACTGACCAAGTGCAAGACCCTATTGTTCCTGTTAGAATTATTATTAGGGACCGAGCCAGCGACCGCTGGAGGTCCCTATTGTTTTTGCTCAATTTCTTACCTATTCTTCTTATTATTATTTTTAGCCCCCTTCGACTGCATTTTTGCCCCCCTGAACATATATGAAAAGTCAATTTTATTTGGCAAAGTTGTCAGGCCTGGTGAAAATGGGGATATTGTATGCGTCGCTTCCGGGTTGGCCACTAGGTGGCGCTACTATCATAAAAAGTGCCACATTGCTAAGTCCGATTGACACCAAACTTGGGTCCATAGTTCCACATGTCTTCCTTAAGCATCGTGCACAATTTCAGGCCTTTTCCACTAGGTGGCGCTCTTTAAAATGAAGAAGTTTATATCCCTACAATTTATCGGATCAACTTCAAATTTAATCTAAAGACATTCATGATTAAAAGTTGTGCTATTTACGACATTCCGTCAAACGGCGTGCCCGTGGCGTTGAATTTCAACCATTCACCATAAACAGATAGTACTCAACTTCAGTGTACAGTCCCACCCTGAACACGTCCTCATAATTTCAGCGTACATGATCCAATCTCAATGAAACTTCACGTGTTTGATAACAGTCCCACCCTGAACACGTCTACATGACAATATTCAGACATAGTGATAGCGCCACATACTGGCAGTAGGAAGTAAGCGCTGCATGGCGATTTTGAGCTGCGTTACGTGAAATGACCGTGCCAGTGACGACTTGTCGAATTCAGCGGATTCCCCATGAAATACCACTCATAACTTCAGTGTGCAATGTCCAATCTCCAGTGAACTTCATATATTCTCTAACAGTCTAGCCCTGAACACGTCCTCATAACTTCAGCGTACGTGGTCCAATCTCAATGAAACTTCACGTATGTTACAACAGTCCCGCCCTGAACTTGTCTAAATGACAATATTAAGACATAGTGATAGCGCCACCTACCGGCAACAGGAAGTGCGAGGTCCCGCTCAACGCTGCTTGCAGCTTTAATTTTGTTTATAATTAGACCAGGTCTGGGCCCTTGCAGTCAAATTACTAGGTCGAGCTACAAAAATTTCTGTGCAGTCTATTATGCAGTGGCATTTTTTGAAGTGTCGTTTGAACGTTTTGGGCATATTTTTAAGTAGAGCTCCCTTATTTGGCCATTTAATTAATGGCTTGAGGACCACAGACATAACAGAGATCCAGCTCTGATAAATATTTGATACAGTGCTTGTTGTTACATGAAATCTATATGCCAGATCAGTGTTACTGAGGCCCATCCTTAATTTCATCAAGACCATCAACAATTGGTCCTCTAGAGGAAGGGCTTGGTGACTTACCTCAATACTGCCACCTAATTTTTTTAGGAGCCATTCAAAGAATACAGAGTTCAGTCCAGTAAAAATCAGTAATTGTCCAATGCTACTCTTAACATTGCTGTATGAAAATTTGGAATTCTGTAATTCATGCCTTAGTTCTTCGTTCTCACGGCGTAATTTAAAGCAGTCCTGCTGCAGGCTGATGTAGTCTTCCTGCAGTTGATGATGTCTAACGCAAAGATCATCATATTCCCCTCTTGACACTGGGCAGTCCCCTTCAGCTTCCTCCTCATCTTGAACAGAAAAAAGACATACAGACGTTTAGTGAAAAAGGATGACAACTTTGGAGGGTGTAGCTTGTGGTACCACAGGGCTGGTGTATCAGACTGCATTAGTTTTAGCTTTGCATTTAAGAGATTATATATACCACTGCAATGATCAATGGTACAGTGGTCAATGGTACAGTCTTGTTCCATTTCAGCTGTGGAAGAAGCAGGTTGCATTTCAGGGTGTTCATCTCTCTTCCTTTTCCTGTGATACCAAAAGGAAAACAAAAGGAACAATTAGTGCCGTGTGAAACCATTTAATCATTGTCTAGTTAAACTAGGCCTGTACAATATTGCTGTGATGTTGAAATGTTATCATAGAATTTACATGAAATTAATGATTTTATATTAACGAGGAATTTAAATACTGTAATTGTAATCTTTTTCATTATAAACAGGTATCAGATTCTACACTGAACATATCGCCAATAACACCATTGATGTCTTAGTATCTCCTTGAGGCATGCTTATGCATTGACAAACATCAGACCAATGTAATGAGTATGGATTGAATTTAAACAAGGTCCACAGTCCATATAAGACAGAAGGAGAGGGAAATACATGTGACTCAAGAGAGGGCTAGTGAGAGGAGTTCAAAGACATTTTGATAAGGATTACTAGTATAACTATAGATAACTAGTACTAGGTGGTCTAGACTACTGCGCTGGATGTTGGAAGAGAGAAACAGACAAGCCTTAGAGATATTTACTTTTTTATTTGTACCTTTCCATTTTTGTCTGGGGTGTCTGGGATTGTTTTTTGTACACAAACAAGGAGGGCACGAAGTCAGGACTACTGGAGTCAAGTGATGCCTCTCCTACAAAAAAGAATGGCACGTATTGATTACCGTTACAAGGCGATCTACTGTTGTCATAGTGAAAGCACTAATGTAAAGCTAGTCTGCTAAGTCTGCTATCTGGTAAGTCTGTAGCATGCCACAGGTCACAATTAATGCCAGATATCAAACTTCACCTAACTAATAAATCAGTCTACAGTTTACAGAAAACATTTGTTTACTTACCACGGCTTAACCCTACCGTTGTTGTCACAATGTTGGCGCTAGCCTACGGCTAACTACTAGTAGCTGGCTACGTCTGTAGCATGCCACAGGTCCATGACATTTACAAAACCATTAACCTGCATAGCTTAACGTTATAGGCTAGTGTATAGAAAACTGTTCATACAATGCAGGCTTTCTAGTTTAATCTAACAAAGGGCTGATAAAGGATGATGTACCTGAAATGAAGTGAGCACTACAAACACGAGCCTCTTTGATCTTCGCATTGTCCCAGTCTTCCCGTTTCATTGCTTGCAGCCACAGATGTCGTCTATTTTTTGAAATGGATGAGATCCTGCAGGAATCCGGAAAAACTTCACTGCAGAGCTGGTGCGATTTTCACAGCCCACGACGCAACAAGTAGGCATTCTTGATGATAAACTCTGGTTTTAACGGGACAACACACAATTCAACGCGATAGAATGACCTTTCTGACCCCAACATGCGCAGTGCGAACCTCGAATTTTCCTGTGACGTGAACCGTGAAGGGGTCTACATGTTTCTTGCCCGCCAGGTAACCATGGTAATCACGTGACTGCACAGTATGAATTTGCCTGCATGCTAATGGCAGCTACAATAGCAGTTAGCGGAGTTGCTGGAGGACAAAGAGGGAAAACCAGACAATATTCTCTCCATAAAATATAACGTTGTGTTTTTGTACAACAATCAGTGAGGTGTGGCCCCCAGAAACACTCCGCTCCAGTAACTAGCCATGTCACCGGGAAGTGACAAAGTAGTGAGATTATGTTGAAACTTTAGCTTTCACTGAAGTAAAATAATCAGTTGGGAGGCTAATATTTTCCTGTCCTTCAAAACACACATTTTATAGTGAAACAGAAATCAGAGTGGTTTTTGTTTCTGCATATTTTATGTATTTCCTGTAAAAAAACAGGCAGCTGGGGTTGACTTGTGGCAGTAGCCATTAACCGGGGGTTCAAACCCCCGGTTTAATTTACTTGACTCCACCGGAGTGGAAGCCACCAGTGAACAGCACAGCAAAACCAGGACTGAATGCAGAATCCGATGTCAACTGAGGACAATTAATGTGTTCGAAATCACAAACTAACGTACTGTTCATACCAAGTATGACGCAAGAATTTGTGCGTATACGGCGTGAGCTTAGTGCACACATTCAACCGCCCCACACTGCGTTGTTTCTCTTCTGACTGGTCAGTGGCGGGCTGTGAGGCAGACGGTTTTAGCCTGTTTTTTTTTTTTTTTTTTTAACTATTATTTTTTGCATATTATTTCACCACAAAATTCACTTTTGAGAATATCTGAATTGAGGAATCAACTGTGTAGATTCGAATATCAGCAGTTTTATGAACATTCATGGCAAATTGAGAAAGAGCTGTTCTTGTGTCTAAGCTTGTCGGGATCAATACAGTCATGTGATACAGAGAAGATGTGTGTCTGAAAATACACCAGACAGTACGTAAGTATGTGATTTTGAACAAAGTCCAGAGGATACAGTACAGAGGTGATTGTGGCCCAGGGCTAAGTTAGCTAACGTAAGCTGCACGAACTAAATAGCTAACGACATCTAATATCACTGTTGGCGACAGTTAGCTTCTTTTACCAACAAGTTAATCTGGAAACTCCATAAATCACCCCGGTACCGCTGTCATCAAACTGTCCTCTGTCTGTCTCAGAGGTTGTGTTCACTGGGAGCCTGCTGAGCCCCGTTTGGTTGCATGCTAACGGCAGCTACAGCAGCCGTTAGCTAACGGCAGCTAGAGTAGCAGTTAGCAGAGTTAAGGCAGAACAGTTGGAGGACATCAGAGGGAAAACCAGTATGATCCAGTTACACCCAAATCACTGATAAAGTTGTATTTTTGCACTAATAAAGTTTTGTACATAAAATACGTTGGGTTTTTTTCCTGGAAAATATAAAATATTGTATAGAGGGTACGTTCGACGCCCACACCCATCAACTAGTGGCAAAAAAACGCCCACAATATGTCAAAGGATAGCAAACTAAATAAAATGGATCATAAAAACAAATTAACGCAGTTGGACCGCAAATGATCCATTCGAGCCCCAAAACCATCTGGTCCACGGACATTGATATGTGGCCAGATATCGGATATCCGGACATTTATATGTACCTGATTTGTACGCCAGGTAAATATACCGGCAAAGCCTAAAGGCATACAAAAGCCTTGATGCTTGGTCATACTTCAAGGCGGGATTTGTCGGCGAAATTAAAGTGATGAGAACATCGATGGATATTCTGGTGGTCTGTGGACAGGTTTGTATACAAGTTATATATATTTATGTTTTTTATAAACTGAGTTAGCTACTGTCAGGCATTATTTGTCAGTCCCTCCAGAAAACACGAATAAACGCTGCATGATTTTATAATCCCCGCATTTCGTGCAAAAAGTCACATATATCTATATATCTTAGTAGAAAGTTGAAAAATGTTGCATTTACTTCACAGAAGAGCAACCATTTTCCCGCGCCATGGGAACGTTATGAAATGACGTAATTATACGACGTGAACGTCACTGGAAAGCTGCAAACCCTGCGATTGCACTTTTTGTTTCCAGTGGGTTAAATCATACTAGTTTCAAAAACCTTACAGTTGTAAATATTAGCAGTGTGTACATTTGCGTTACAGTAAGAGACTGCACTTGGCATTGGAAGCACTTATTTTAACAGAAGATGTCTACCCCAAAACAGGAAGCACATTTTATTTTTTATATTGTATTTATCCATTTTTACAGTTGTCAAGTTGTAGCATATTCCTTTGTAAAGCTACAGACCTTGTTTGACTCATCAATGTTTTGTAAGTCTGAAATAAAACCAGATGAGAACTTATGTTTGCTTATCATAGGAAGTAATAAAAATTACTCTTTACATTAAGGTTGTAGCCTAGTGAGAACAGGGTGTTGGGGGAATCACTTTTATTCTCTTTACATCAAACCGCAGTTTTGCAGCAGTTCCCACAATTTTATCGCATAAAATTATCCTGCTTATATTAAAAACATGCTGCATAATTAAGGATTTTTCCTGCAACAACCACAAAAAATCTGTATTTTTCTGGAAGGACTGATTTGTTTGTAACTGACACTGCCACTGCTAATTGTACAGGTGAAACACAGCCAGAAATGAATGAGCCACCCTGAAAACTTGGATAGCTGCAGAGAAGACAGGGACAGTTGTGACAGCACATTGTACATGCATGGCAGGACTTGGAGAGACATGTTCACATGCAGCAGCGTTGATGTTTGCAGTAATGTCTGGTGTGAGGCTGCGTGATGACACGCCGTGTACTTCACTGCCATGTCAGTGGCTTCAGCCAACACAAAAAAGAAAATCGCCTGCTCTGAACTGTCCTCTATAGATATGACATGTCCCAGAACGCAGAGTAGAAAGGTTTTAGGTCAAGTTGACATGAGTGTGGTCAATGAAACTACATCAAGGAAGTCAGGGCCCTGTGATGCTACGTCCAAACCTACAGGAGATGAAGTTGCAGGCTTTCTGAATAAGCTGAAGTATGCAAACCCAAGAGCTGCGTGCTCTCGTAGCCCAAACCACTCCAAAGATTTTGTCCCAATGGCTCTGAGAGATGGCTATCCTACACCACTGGGACAACTTTATGATGCTGAGAATGCTTCTTTGCCATACAATGAACTTATTGAAAAATGTGACAAGGTGTTTGAAGAATTGAAAATGACAGATGAGCAATGTAAGCTTGTTGAACAGGAACAAAGGGACAGGCTTCATCAAGGATGTGGTATACCTACAGATGTGGCAGAGTAACAGCTTCCAAGTTTGGTGCAGTTATCAAAAGCAATGAAAATCAGCCCCCAAAATCACTTGGAAAGCTGTATGCTACCCAGAATCAGCAAAGTTTACCACTGCAGCAACAAGGTATTATTTATTGCTTTAACAACATAGTAAATTTATGAAATTTCAAAGTTGTTCTCTTCTCAGAAGGATAGAACTAGTGAATGATAAAATCTCTACAAAACCTGATGAAAAGTAATTGGGACATGGTATATGTATGCCCTAATTTAAAAGTAACATGTTTTCCTCAAATATTTTCAGGTGGGGCATTCATCAGGAAAACAAGGCAAAGGAGAAATACACTGAAACCATGTCATCAAGACATGTCAATTTTGATGTGACCACCACTGGACTCAATATTTCCTCACATTACCCTCACCTAGGCGCCCCCGGATGGGAAGGTGTCTTGGACTGTTGTGGCTCAGGCTGCCTGGAAATCAAATGTCCCTACTTGGCAAAAACAAGACACTGCTTGAACTGTCAAAAGAAAAGACTTCCCTTGGTCACATCTTCATCCTCAGATGTGACGCTGACACTTAACAGACAGCACAACTACTACTTTCAAGTGCAGTGCCAGATTCATGTCACAAAATCTCTGTACTGTGACTTTTGTGTGTGGACGCCTTCAGAATTGTATATTGAAAGAATAACCCCAGATGTAAATTTTGAAAGACATGTTATGAAGGCCACAACGTTTTCAAGTATGGAGTGCGCCAGAATTATTGGGAAAATGGTTCACCAAAAATGCAGTACTGAATCCTGGGCAACATCTCATCTGTAGGACTGTTATTGTGTTAAGCCCTTCACCTTAGGGATGATGTTACAGCTTGCACTTAACTTGTACATATTTATACGTAAGTGACACTTGCCTACAGAAAAAGATGATATATAAAGTTATTTTATGATGGGGGAACTACTGAACATTTTGAAAAGCCCCAAATTACTGACTGATGCTTGGAACTGTTTCCGCCTCCCATTCAAAGGAGCAGTTGGTACACATTTCACATTTGTAAATATGTTACATTATTATTCAAAACCAAAGTTTTTACAGCATTTTTGGCGTAATCTTTTCTTATTAGTCCTATCATTGTATATAAAATGTAACTATTTAGACTGTAAGTCTGGGGTTATTTCCACACACTGTTTACATGTCTAAGGTTGGAAAGGACATATTAGCATATCTAGACTGACCTGACAGTTGTGTCAAAACTATTACAATTATTTTCAATAAATAAATAATAAACTTTAAAAGCCTATTCTCCTTTATAGGTATACAAAACAATAACAGTATAAAAGTATATAGGTATACTAAACAATAACATATATACATACTAAATATGATAACACATAAACATGAATATAAACGTACTTCATATGTTACTGTGAAATAACTTAGAGTAAATACATAACAGATACATCACAGAGTAAATATTTACAAAATGTAACCCTTACGGGCTTATCAATGAAAATCACGCAAAAGTTTTAAAATTAATATTTACACTTATCATCCAATACATATTGATACCAACTATTAAGACAAAAGGTTTGAACTAATGTTCACCTCAATCTGAAGGCACTATGGACTCACACATATTGCATAAAGCACAGCATGTTAACACAATCTATCTATAAGGCTGTCCTCCACTTTGCCATTTTGCCCACTCTAATGAGACTTACAGGCAGCGTTGAGCCCAGAATTGTGTATTTCTGCCTCAACATTCCAATCACTCTTCGACGTGGATTCTCACACGAGAAATTTCACGAGCCGATTCAATTTCTTTCGGCTAAGCTGTTTCTTCCCTCGTGTGAATGGAGGCGTATTAATTCTGCGCAAAATAGGCCAACACTATCCTCAATTGTGAAACCTCGGTCAGCCAGTACCAAGTCCCCTGGTAGGAGCTTGTCAAGGAACCCACTGTGTTCTGTCAGGTGTTTGTCTGTAACACGTCCACCCCAGGCCTTGGACAGAAAGAGATGCTTCCTTGTGGGGTGATTGAAATGAGAAATTTTATAGTGTTGTGTTGTTTGTAGTTGCTCCAAGTTTGAGCTCGAGCTTTAAGTCAGAAGGACGCCTATGAACACTTCAAAGCAGTCGATTATGCTTACACAGTTCTTAAAAATGTACGAAAACACATTGGTAAGCTGCGTCTAAGGTCTTCTCTGGCCACATTATCAGAGGATGAAGCCTGCTTGCCATAACATGTATCCAACGGTGAAAGACTCTGGATACTGTTGACTGGGAATCCCAAAGAGGTAACCTAAAAATTCCTCTGACAGATTGAGGCGCAGCTTCATCAGTGTAAGAAGTAGTTCCTGAGCAGGCTTGAGGGACTGCTTTGGAGTGGCAGGAAAACTGACAACACAAAGCTAAACAATAACATGAAAGTCTGTAAATTGGGAAGTCCTGTGAAAAATTTCATTTTGCTGTCATCAAATTGTGAAGGGTCAAGGGTACGATGCTTCAACTCACTTTCTAGTCCATGAATTTTATCTCTCAGTGATTGACATTCGATGTTTAAAGATTCAATTTGTTTATATAATGAGGCAATGTCATTGTGTGTCTCCTCTGTCTGGACCTCAGTGCCTTGGACTCCAGTTTCAGTTTGTACCTGTTGTGAAGAAATAGCTGAAGTCAATGGTCAGGAGTTCAGAAAGTGTTCAGGAGACTCTGAGGTCTTATGCTGTAAAATGTATTGTATTGTGTTATTATCTCCTTGATCTACCTGTAATTCTTGCTCTGACGCAGTACTTCTGTCTGTTGCAGTTAGCCCATCATGTCTTTGCCAGAAACGTTTTGAGTTCGCACATATCTCTCCAGGTGGTTGACAGCCCGAGTCCGATCAGCAGTAAGGTGAAGCTGAATAAACTCGGCACATAGTCAGGGTGTAGAGGATCATCACTCTTTTTCCTGAAAAAACAAATATACATGGTTGGTAGCAGCGAATATATACATATAACGATTTCTATATGAATCAGAGCCAGGTTAGCACATTTAAAAATCTATTTATTCAATCAGCCATTAGATTTAAACAGAATCCAAAACTAAACATCATAGCAGAAAATAAGCTGATAAAGTCAGTTTACAGTAACCTATACAGTGTATTGACACAAGTAAATAATTTACTTGTACTTGATTTTTAAGTACAGCCAACATCAGATACTTTGAGACTTTTACCCAAGTACTATTTATTTAGGTGACTTTCACTTTTACCAGAGTAATACTATAACACGATATCTTTCTTTGTACAAAAGTATGACTTTGGGTCTTTCAGTTACCTTAAACTAGCTAGGATTATTAACATTACTGAATACAGAATACAGAAGCTAACGTTAGCTAAATGAAAGATGCTAACGTTAAGAGCTTTACTGAAGTAACGTTAGCAATATATTATGTAATTTAATGATATGATTTTGTCTGAAAATACAGCATAATTTAACGTTACCTGACACAAAATGTGAACCGCAGATCCAGGTCTCGGTGCCTGGATACCAGCTGTCTCTCCGGATCGCAGTGATCCATCGCCGTCTCTTTCTGCTGCTTTCGGTAGCCTATAGAAACTTTGCTCCGACCCCTTTGCAAATCTATTAGTGCAGTCGATAGCACAGCAGCTCTTCCCCATGTTGAATATAAAATCTTGCCGGCTCTTCTTCTTTTTCTTATATGATTCTGGCAGTGTTGACGCTGTTAAACGTTACGGCGCTCTACTTGCCACTCGTCTTTTGCCACTCAGTGGACGTAACCGCAGCGACTTCCGGGTACCGTGACGTCACGGCATACCCTCTATTAAAAGCCACATAAAAAAACAGGGCCTGTAAGTACATAACATATTTTTAAATTGCCATTAGATGACAGGACAGGTAAAAGTGTGACAAATGAAAGGTGAGGTACCAGGGTTATAGACTACCTCCTGAATGAAGAGGAATAAGAAAGACATTGTTTGTACGGTTTGTACATCCTCAGTTCCTGAAACACAGAAGAGAAGAGTTGAGGCAACAGGCATTGGATGGCAGAACAATGAGCCGGACTTAAATGTCTTGTTTAACAGGAGAAATTATGTGACAAAAGAGTTTGTTGCTGACAGATAGCTCTCAGCAGAATTTATTGATATAGTAAATATAATAATTATAATTTAATTTAAACTTTTGTAGAACTTTATTACATTACGTATATATACAGTAGGCTATGTGTATTAGGGATGTCCTGATCTGATCTCAACAATTGGTGTTTGTATTTTTTTACCGATCGTATTGCTGAGCTTCATTGATCCGATCCAATCTTTGTTTTACATCAGCTGTCAGACCGCTGGTTTTACTCACAAAGGGTTACACACAGACAGCCTTTTATAAGCCCATAAAATAGGCTCCACTGTCATAATGATTCATGTTTACAACATTCAGTAGGTCGATACACCAAACTAACCTCTTCACCGGGAGAAATTATGTGACAGAAGCAGATTATTATTTTTTACATTTTTTTTATTTATTAACAAACAGTGGGTAAACACAGACTGCGCATGAACAGACAATACCAGGCGACACACATTAACAAAAGTGTCAACAGGTTTTTGTTGTGTTTAGACAGTTCTAAGACTATAAGGTCTTTTTTAAATTAAACTTTATTAAGTAGCTCGTAAGTGCTGTTATAAGAACTATTAGTCTTCTTCTGGACCTCAGTGCAGGGAGTGAACAGTGCTGTCGTCTGACTCCTTCTGCTGCACACCGACTTTTTTTCATGGCCCGATGTCTGTGTATGTGTGTGTACGGGGGGGGTGTTACTGTACCTGATCAGCTGGGCCACAGGAACTGAACTCCAGACCTGCTCCTGGCTGCTGAGGCCCCTCATGAAGCCCTCCAGGGTAAGGAGGCTCTGCAGGCAGGAGTTTAAGTAGCAGGTCAAAAACAATGTAGTCTAAACATTTTGGTCACTGTTAAGACTTCTTTAACGTTAACCTATAGTCTGACTTCTGCACTGCTTTATCTCTTGATTGCCCTGATGTGCTCCATATTGAACACCAGGTGATCTTCAACAGGGCAGGTGTACCTCCTGCCCATGCTGGCTGCAATGACCTGCAGGTGAGGGGACAGACTCCGTATCTGGTCCAGGACTGAGGTCAGGAACTCGTGAGCGTCCTGAACACACAGAAACACACAGTGGGGTTTATACACAGAGAATAAACAGGAAGATGCAAATTTATGAAAAAACAGCTTTTTGCAGGTTTCCGAGTTCACCAAACTCAGGGGCCTGGACTGAAACCGCGTTCTTAAAGCAACGCAGCAGGCGGCCTTTCCTTTCGGAGTCTGTGGAGGTGTGGGCATCTCTGATCGCCATGAATCTTCTACAGAGAGTGAAAGAATTAGATCTGTTATTACATTTTGTTTCTCAGATTTGCGAAGGAACTTCAGAGTGACTGAGTGTGTGTGTGTGTGTTTAGACAGTTCTAAGACTCTAAGGTCTTTTTTTAATTAAACTTTATTAAAGATCTCATAAGTGCTGTTATAAACTATTAGTCTTCTTCTGGACCTCAGTGCAGGGAGTGAACAGTGCTATCGTCTTAGCCGTCTCTTGTTGAACAAGGATGTAGGCCGACTCCTTCCGCTGCACATACCGACTCAACGTTTTTTTCATGGCCCGATGTCTGTGTATGTGTGTGTACGGGGGGGGGGGTGTTACTGTACCTGATCAGCTGGGCCACAGGCACTGAACTCCAGACCTGCTCCTGGCTGCTGAGGCCCCTCATGAAGTCCTCCAGGGTAAGGAGGCCCTGCAGGCAGGAGTTTAAGTAGCAGGTCAAAAACAATGTAGTCTAAACATTTTGGTCACTGTTAAGACTTCTTTAACATTAACCTATAGTCTCCTGTACTATTGGGTTGTCGATCTGAGCTTTATATACTAAAGGGGTATTAGTAATACCACTTTTAACACTTGTCATAAACTACAGTCTGTACTAAAAGACAGTACCCACAGAACAGTGTCAATACCGTCTGCGCTTTACTCCCACTCTGCATCCTCTTCTCCTTCGTTGTATCTCCTCTGGGATCTCCAGCCGCTCCACGTAGCAAAGGGGTGAAAAGTAAATATATAATAATTGTTATAACAGTAACAATTATTATATATTTACTTTAAACGACTACTACCATTACTTTTAATGCTCATAACAATAGACAGTAAAATACAGCAGTATTGATCATCTGCCCCGCCACACTCAGACCTTAACTCCAACTCTGTCTCCTTCACATAATCCTGGAGCATCTCTTCCACAGATCCTCCAGGAACCAGATCCAGAGACAGGTTTGGAGAACTCCTCTTGTCTAGTTGAATGGAGCCCGCGCCTGCACATTAAAGGAACAATACACATAAAATACAGCCACAGAGGTCAGGACGAGGCCTCCTGCTGGATCAGACTGTTTGTTAGGGGGACAAAGTGGGGCACAGCATCTCACTATGGGGGGCCCAGGTGACTCTGACAGACTACACATACGTGTGATGACTTCTGCACTGCTTTATCTCTTGATTGCCCTGATGTGCTCCATATTGAACACCAGGTGATCTTCAACAGGGCAGGTGTACCTCCTGCCCATGCTCGCTGCAATGACCTGCAGGTGAGGGGACAGACTCCGTATCTGGTCCAGGACTGAGGTCAGGAACTCGTGAGCGTCCTGAACACACAGAAACACACAGTGGGGTTTATACACAGAGAATAAACAGGAAGATGCAAATTTATGAAAAAACAGCTTTTTGCAGGTTTCCGAGTTCACCAAACTCAGGGGCCTGGACTGAAACCGCGTTCTTAAAGCAACGCAGCAGGCGGCCTTTCCTTTCGGAGTCTGTGGAGGTGTGGGCATCTCTGATCGCCATGAATCTTCTACAGAGAGTGAAAGAATTAGATCTGTTACTACATTTTGTTTCTCAGATTTGTGAAGGAACTTCAGAGTGACTGAGTGTGTGTGTGTGTGTGTGTTTAGACAGTTCTAAGACTCTAAGGTCTTTTTTTAATTAAACTTTATTAAAGATCTCATAAGTGCTGTTATAAACTATTAGTCTTCTTCTGGACCTCAGTGCAGGGAGTGAACAGTGCTATCGTCTTAGCTGTCTCTTGTTGAACAAGGATGTAGGCCGACTCCTTCCGCTGCACATACCGACTCAACGTTTTTTTCATGGCCCGATGTCTGTGTATGTGTGTGTACGGGGGGGTGTTACTGTACCTGATCAGCTGGGCCACAGGCACTGAACTCCAGACCTGCTCCTGGCTGCAGAGGCCCCTCATGAAGTCCTCCAGGGTAAGGAGGCTCTGCAGGCAGGAGTTTAAGTAGCAGGTCTGCCCGATGTTTGGAAACCTGACACACAAACACAACCAGTCAAAACACATGTCAACATCATCAGCTCTTCACTGACCAATCACAGACTGGAGCTCATGGATTCACATCTTGTTCCCACTTTGTGTAGCAGTACTTACCTGATCGGTCGGTGGTGGTGTTCCTCCGCTTTACAGCATCCCCACGACCAACATGACTCTTTGTGGTTCTAGAGACAGAAAATAAAAACACAAACACGCCGTCAATAAATATGACAAAGTATGGTGGACAAAATAACAAATATTTCACAGAATGTTCTTCTATTATTTTTACATTTAAGCTGATGAAATTAAAATAATGGAATGGTCCTAAAATGCTGAGTTATGGGAATATAATACATTGATTTGGAGTGTATCATCAGTAAATGTGGAGGTAGCCGACCTGTTCATTTCCTCCCTGATCAGTACCTCAATGACGGTCTGCTCCAGGATGGTGTGATGGTTGAGCATCTTGTGAGATTAATCGGACCCCCACAGGGCGAGCTCATGTCCCCACAAAATGTAATACAGTCCACAATCCTTGATAGTGAATGCCTGTGTTTCTTTACCAGCTCATTGTCTCTGTACAGCGGTGCGGTGGCCCTCATTAAGCTGACAGCCGATGTTCACTTTACCCAGCAATGACAACTTTTTGCTATATCCAATATGGCTCGTGCTACATTCATGTTTCCTAATTTTGTCGGATAAATGTTTTAAATCCACAATTCCTTGTTGAGTCCAAACCGTGTCTCCTCCAAATAGCGAACATGGGAAACAGAAAAGTGAATTCCTAGCTACACTTGCTGTTAGCCAGTCCGTTCGCTGAAACCACGTAACACCAAACTACGATTTTGTCATTTGTCCTTTTGTGTTATTTGTACAACATTTGGATGATGTGTTCCCAATCTCTGTACTTCCAATTTTCCTCCACAGACTTTAAAGAAAATTGATTAGAAAGTAAATAATCCACCTCGTTCATGTTCATGCTAACGCCCGCCATACCACGAACTAGCCTCACTGTACTGTAGCTACTGTGCTGTGATTGGTCGAAGGTCACTGTACTGTAGCTACTGCACTGTGATTGGTCGAAGGTCACTGGCCTTTGAAATTGAATGGAAGCTTATGCTACTGTGCTTGGGCTGTAAAAATGAAGCCCATTAACGGGAAGATATATCATATATCCTGAGTTTTTTCTTTCAGTTTGGTGCTGTTGCTGCTCTAGGTTTAACCAAAATTCAAAACAATATGTTCTAAGGTTTTTAATAATAGTTTGTCATCTTTACTGTAAAAGATAGGGGGGGAAGCTGTCACTGCTTACAACCTTCCTCCAAAAGAGTTACTGTGGTCTTTCTTTTTCTTCCTTTATTACAAGGGGACTCATTAAAGGCAAATCGGTTTTCCTATTTTGTAAAGGGCAGAAGGATAACTGCATTTTTTATTCTAGAAACACATGTTAAGTTTTGGAGTCAACAATGAGGTGATTAAATCCTGCAGATATGCTTCCACATATATATAAGAGCCAAATTGATAAGGCAGACACTGACATTGGTTAGCATGTGTTCTGGGGATTACCAGTGTTCTTATTTTTGTTAATGTTAATAATAAGAAATCTATTGCATAAAGCTATTAACTGAATGCAAACTTTCCTACTGACTGTATACTGGTTGGAGGTGATTTCAGTTTGACTCCTGATGAGTGGATGAGTAGAGGGCCATCTAGATTTTCACGAGAATATAAAAATCAAACAATTAGAGATTTTATCAATAACAATACATTGATGGATATCTGGAGAATTCTAAACAGGCAGTTTCAACCTAATGCAAAAAATCGAAAAAGATAATAAAAGATGTTCTGCATTTTTACATCAAGCTCTCGTCATACTCTGGACAAAATTCTAAATAGTTTAATAAAAATACACCAAATGATTCCTGTAATCGATGACAATTTTAGAATTATCTGTGAGGATTTTTTTTTAAATTGGAGAAATTTTGAAAAAATAAACAAACTGAATTTCTTTCGAATAATATTATACTAATTATAATTATATAGAATTAATTCTAGCCCCTTGTTCAGTTTCAGTTTTTTCCTTCTTCTGTTGTTGATGTTATTTGCATTTATTCTTTGGTTCATTGCATTGACTAGGATTGATATTACAGTGGGAGGTGAGGTCTGTGAGTTTGTCATTGTGCCTCATTTGTTGTTAATAAAGGATAAAAATCATTATGGTGCGTTAGCTCCCCCTAGAGTGTGTAATTCAGCCAAGGAAATATTGGATGGTTTGGGTGAGAAAGTAATTCTCCATGTATTCTTGAGCCATATCCTGATTGTCCCTTTCCAAACTAAGGCAGATATAATTTGGGAATTTGAAATGTATGCTTTTCTTCAGATCCACATACAACAAAAAACATTAAAACACTTACTTACGCTCCACCAAGTGAGCCACCGTGCACCCCATGTGGGCTGGATCTTTGCCACAGCGGCCTGTGTTTGATTCCAACCACGCTGACCTTTTCCACCTTTCCTGCTTATCTTCACCTATCCTATTAAGTAAAGGCATAAAATGCCCCAAAATACCCTTAAAAACAAAACTAAAACACTTACTTATAATTACAGAATTAAAATTTGGCCAAAACATTGAGCAACATTAAATTATGAACACTTTATTTTTGTTACTATTATTATAGTACTCCTTCAGTGGTAAGAGGAACAACTGCAACTGAAAATTCAAAAAAAGACATGCTGATTCTTGCAGAACGGTCTATGTGAAAGGTCTCAAGCACATGATGAAATGATTCACGCAAGCTTCAGTTTTGTAGGTATGGTGGTTGTGCAAGACAAGGCTAGTTGTGTATTGTTTAGTAAGAATCAATCTGTGTTCAAATAAAACTGTACTGACACAAAGTGTTGTGTGATAACGCTGAATCATGCTGTCGCTCTCCTCCACAGATGACGTAAAACAGATTATACAGAGTGACTCTTGTACTACATTTATCTCCACACAGTTCTCTCTGCTTTCAACCCGTCTGTGTAGAGGGTGGTGCTGATGAAATAACTCCTGAGGCAACACTTTCCTTATCACCCCTTCAAAAGTGTTTCTTTGAATTATAACATCTACTTGAGCAATTCATTCGACATTCATTCATTTCAAGACATTAGAGTTTCACCAATCAGATGAAGACATACAGTTCAGTTTAACGCTTGGTGTTCAAAAGCGCTCCCAAAGTGCCTAAATGTATCTTAATGCTGCACAGCAGGGGATGTAGAAAGGAGGACATGGTCGCGCTTGACCTCTAAACATATAAGCAGGACAATCGTACTGACATATTCATTAACTGCAGCGTGAAAGAACATCATGACAAGTTAAAATGAATATGTGATGTGGTGCATTCTGCCCCAATAGAGCAGTGGATTACTCCATAAGTGGTCCCGATCAGCTGTCTCTCATTGCCATGTCTTAGGCTCAGCTTGGGTTTGTGAATTTGGGGATTACATTATTAACTTTCACATAATAATAAATACAGTACGCTAGGCTACACGGTTATTTAGCTTTAACTTTTTTGTATCAAGGACCCCCACAGGAGATGCACATTAGACCACATACCCACCAATTTGGATTTTGTCTTAAGGAATCCCCTCTGAGTAATGTTTTTTATTTTAAGGTCATTATAAATTACAGTCAATCAAAACACCTGACCCTTTTTGTTCCAACTTCCAAACAATGGGATAAAATTATTATTTCCCTCCTTTTGCTGGGAAGCCCATACAACCCACACAAGGACCCCTATTGATCCCCGGACCGCATTTTGGAAACCACTTTATATTTTTAAAGCAGCATGAACTTGAACTGAGCAGAGTATAAGAAATAAAAAATAGTGTAAACGTGTCTCCATGTTGTGCATTGTGACAGGGTTCAACAGCGACAGTTCCGGGTCAGGGGTCAAAAAAAGGGCGGAAAAAACGTTGAGAGTGTTCCGCAGAGGCGCGTGTTGTGTGCGCTGCCCGCCGTTAGCCGTTAGCCGTTAGCCGCTGGTTAACGGTTCCTCAACGCCTTGCTGTGCCCGGTGTTCAATATGTAGCTAACGTTACACTGAAATATTCTCGGAAGCAGTAAAACGGATCCTCTGTCACTAAAGTGTAACATTAGAACAAAAAGAAAACACTGGAACTGCCCCAACGTTGGCGGTTGGGATCCGTTAGCGCCCCCTAGGCTGTGTGTGGATTTGCTCGGCTAACGTTTGTTTGGTAAAACTGTGCTAGCATCACCATCGTGAGGTTAAAGAGAGTCTGCGTGGAGTGAAACGGGTGAGTTATCGTGTGAAAACCTATCTTACTGAGTATATGTAAATCTGAACAACAAAGGGAGTCGTCATGCTAATCTGCCACAATTAATTGAGCACCTGTAACTTCACCTGCTAACGTAACGTTAATTCATTAAACGGAGCCGGTGAGTGCCTTAACGCCAGCTGCTAACTTAAGCTAGGTAGCGTTAGCTGATGTGCTAGCTGCACCTGAAGGTAACGTTAACAACTATAAAACAAAACCCACGCATTTGCTGTAAAATAGTTCAATTTAACGGAGGAGCTCGGGGATTATTTAAAACGATATATTACAAATGAATTGTGATTCATCAGCGTTGCCGTCGACTGAAATGAACAGTTGAAATGTGTATCTTGTTAGCCATTCACTTAGTTTGTTGGTTTGTTTGTTTCATTTATTGTCCACAATGTGGAAATTTGTCTTTGGTCTCATGAAAACAACAAGCAGGACGGCAAAAAGAACAACAACAACAACAACAACACTTACACTCAAACAACTTCAGGGCAAAAGGCAGAACAGTAATGGCGGTTACATTAAGAACGCATCAACGGGACGTGGTGTTCAGTTCTCCGATGGCACTCGGGATGAAGGAACTTTTAAAAAATATTATGATTTATGGTACTCTGTATCGTCTACCAGAGGGAAGAAGTTCAAACTCCCTATTAAGTGGATGAGAGGGATCGTTAGCTATTTTGACAGCTTTTTTCCTAAGCACATCCTTATACACACAACTTAATTGTTTCTGTCTTATACCTATGATTTTTGAGGCTATGTTTACTATTCTCTGCAGCTTGCGTCTTCCTTTTATGTTTAGATTACCAAACCACATTGCCATGTTAAAAGTTAGGATGCCCTCTATCAGGTTCTTATAAACTGTTTCCATAATATGCTTGCTCACTCTAAAGGAGTTGAGCTTGCGTAGTAAGTGGAGACGCTGATTACAGGTTTTAAAAATATAATCAGTGTTTTCACTGAAATTTAGGTTGCAATCAATATATGTACCTAAATATTTGAACTTGTTTACTACCTCTACAATTTGTCCCTTAATTATAAGGGGCTGCACAGGCTCCTTTTCATGAAAGACAAGTTCCTGTGTTTTTGTTACATTGATCTCTAAGAAGCTTTCATCACACCACTTCAGGAGAGATGACACATATGCTCTGTATACTTCCTCTCCCACTGTGTCCCCCTTCTTCAATAAGGCAACCAGGGCCATATCACCATATCATCCGCATACTTAAACAAACAAAACTTTTCCAGATCTAATTGGAATTCGTTTGTGTATATCGAGAAAAGTAATGGGGATAAAATAGTCCCCTGCGGGGCACCAGTATTAAGCACAATGATGTCGGACCGAGTATTATTGACCAGAACCTGTTGAGGGCGGTCAGAGAGGAAGTCCCTAACAAGGTGGATAATACCACCGTTTACTCCTATATCAATAAGTCTCTGCAGCAGGATGTGAATCTGCATGCTGTTAAAAGCAGAAGTGAAATCGATAAAAAGGGCCCTGGTAAGGTGGGAGGGGACTTGAAGGTGCTTTGACAAGGTGTGGAACATACTGACAGTTGCATCATCAGTTCCCCTCTGACATTTATAAGCAAACTGGAGATGATCTAAGCTGTTAGAAACCGACGATGTAATTTGTCTGCTTATAACTCTCTCAAAACGTTTTCCCAAGATAGAAGTAAGAGCAATGGGCCTGAAATCTTTTAATTCGAAAGCTCCAAGCTTTTTGGGGAGAGGCATGATGTAAGACATTTACCATAATTTGGGTATTGTTAGAGAATTGAGCAAATACTGAAATAACTCCAACACAATACCTTTAAGTTCATGAACATTTTCTTTTAAAACTCTACCTCTCAGGCCATCTGGCCCCGGGGCCGAGTTGGGCTTGATACTAGACAGGCTGGCTACAATCTCATGTTCATTTAGTGTAATAGGGGCATTTGCCAAAATGGACCTGCACACACTATCACGTTCAGCACTAAAATCATTCTTGTCAAAACGACTGAAAAAGACATTTAGATCATATGCAAAAGATGGAGAGGGGTGTGACGGGGGTACGCTTCTGCTTAGTTTCCCTGCCCATCATCACATTTAAACCTTCCCATGCTTTCTTGGCATTTCCTGAGAAATAGTGATATTCAATTTTATCCTTGTATTCTATTTTTGCTTTACTCAGTTTAGATCTTTTTTCCTTAAGTAACTCAATATTGCCATTTTTACAAGCACATTTTTTCTGACAGTTCAGTTATCGTAAATTCATCATTGTTCTTCAGAGACTGGAGACCATATTAAACCCAGTCTTCACTTATAATCTAACGTTAGTTGGGGTTTATGGTCCCTTCTATTACCAAAATTATTTGTTTTAATAAATGAAATGTGGAAATGTACACAACATTTTAGTGTATTAGTTAGATACCTTAGTGTTTTCCTTTCTTCATGGTAAAACATAGTAAGTAATAGTAGTGGGTTTGTCACTGGACACGGATGAAGGATAAAGATAAATAATATATAGAATAGATAAAGTTTACATTAGCCTACAGTCAGAAAAAGGTTTACTCACACAGTAGTGTGACTAATCCTGCCATTTAAGACCCCACCTTTTTTTTTTTTTTTTTTTTTGTTTTTTTTTTTTTTTTTTTTTAAATTTTTTATATTTTATTTTGAATTTTTTTATATTTAAAAAAAAAAAGTTTTTTTTTTAAAAAGATTTTTTCCCCCCCTCTATTACTCACACAGTAACTAAATTGTACAGTTCTTATCTCTGCTTAATAGAGGACGGTTCAGATGACAGTCTGAAAATGACGGTGCGTCTATAGCCACTGTTAATGGAGATAATGTTTGTGCTGGAGTCATTCAGATAATTCAGAAACAGAAATACAGCATCTGTAAGTGACAGATAAAAAATGTTCTGGAAAATTTCTAAACAATACAATTAGAATAATATAATTTGTAGTTTCATATGTTACGTTAGTAATGTCTCTCCGAAGACCAGAGGTATCAAGGAGTATTTAGAAAAACACCCATGCATCTAAGATTTAATGAATATTACTTGAATTGACTTGCTTTTAAGAAAATGTCCCATTCATTTTATATTCTCACCCAATAAATATTCCACAATGAATGTTTGTTTTGCTACGTTAAGTGATTTTGCCAGAGGAGGATGGAATGAATATCAGCTCAAGCAAGTCAGTGGCTTCATTATTAATCTTGTGAATTACTAGAAAGTTACAAGAACTGTGGACAAATATGTATGACTTAAATGTTTTTTTAGTTTTTTGTTTTCTATGAATCTTGTCCAAACATATACGTAATTATCATAACTTTATCTGGACACTATATTTTATAAGATCTGTAATGGTCATTGAAAAACTGAATAGATGTAAATTGAAAAAATAAATTCAATAGATTCAGCCCTTTATCACAAGCCTTTCTGAAAAGGCTGGGGTTACTTCAAACAAGTATTATACTTTAAACGAAAGCAAAATAAGTTAAAGATAGTTAGAGTTTGTTCAGAACATAGTGGTTTATTTTTGTAATTGTCATTTTTGTGCTGCTTTTTAGTTTTAATCATTAGTGAGGTCGCTGTCACATACGTATATGACTTTTATTATATATTTTTTTGAGGCAAGTACTGTCCTATTGTTTTCATGCTACCACATGACACATACATAGAATTGGATTCCAATCCAACTTTATTTGTTAAGCACTTTAAAACAACCAAAGTTGACCAAAGTGCTGTACAGAAGAATAAATAAGACATCATAAGTAAAAGACAGAACAGCTCACATGATGTGCAAAATTACATAGAAAATAAAACAATACAATGAAAAGACATATAAAACATGAGTAAAAATAATAGCCACGCAATAAAAAGCAATCAAAATAAGAAATTAAATCAAGTAAATAAAGTCAACATCTTACTAGGTGTCAAAGGCCACAGAGAAGAGATGGGTTTTAAGACGGGATTTAAAGACAGACAGAGAAGAGGCCTGTTTAACGTGCAGAGGCAGATCATTCCATAATTTAGGAGCAGACACAGCAAAGGCACGGTCCCCTCTGAGCTTCCACTTAGTTTTAGGCACACTCAGGAGCAGCTGATCATCTGACCTGAGGGGGCGGACGGGTATATAGGGGTGTAGAAGCTCAGAGAGGTAGGGCGGGGCAAGACCATTCAGGTCTTTTTATCATTGAAATTTTAAAAGTTCAGAGCCATCCAGGCCTTTATGTCGTCGAGACACTTCAGTAGCAGTCTGACAGAGTATTCACCTTTCTTTATTTTTCTTCCTTTTTTTGAATAGACTGGCCCCATTTGGGTCAGTAATCCCTGTTTAACTGTATAGTTTACATTTGTTGTGTACCTTTTTTTTTTTTTTTATGCTGATAAATTTGAACAAGCTTTATTTTATGTAATTTATCCTAAATTCCTGACTCCTTAAAGTAGCTTTTTAAAAAGTCTTCCGACTTCTCATTTGTTGCTTTCTGTGCAGTGAATGTGATTTTAGTAATTTAAGTATTTGAGATGATTGTCAGATTAATCAGGAATGAAAATGTTTGTTTGTGTGTTTGTGTTTTCCAGATAACATCCAGTGCTGACATAGCTGTGTTGATGAGAGGTGATAAATCATGGGTAGATGGAACTCATGAAACTGCCAAAATGTCGTCAATCCTAGGACTCCCTACACGAGGATCAGATGTAACAATTGTCATAACCAAGGTCCACTTGCATCCCCTGTGTGAGCTGGTGGAGTTCTGGGGTAAATTTAGCCAGGAGAGGACAGCAGATTATGAGTGCCTGGCCAAAGACATTCAGTCTCCTGGAAACACCTTTCAAGAGTTTGAAGGAAATCCTGGTGACCAGTGCTTGGTTCACATAGATGGTACCTGGTACAGATCCCGCATAGTGTCAAGGAGTGGCTCTAAATACAGTGTGTTCCTCATTGACAAAGGGATGACATATGGCACTACCAAAAGTAAACTAGCATGGGGTAAGAAGAATCACTTCCACCTGCCACCAGAAGTGGAATTTTGTGTGCTAGCTAACGTGTTACCACTCTCACCTGAGAACAGATGGTCTCCACTGGCTCTTGAGTTCCTGAAATCTCTCTCTGGGAAGTCAGTGAAGGCACATGTGCAAGATGTACTGGTACCACACAGAACATTTCTCCTGTACATCCCTTGCATATCTAAACAACTGTATGAGATGGGAATTGCCAAGAAGCTGTCTCCAGACATGTTCCAGGGCTTTGTTCTTAAGTCACTGCAGTCCCACAGTGAAGCTGAAGTGCATCCGGAGACTCTGCAGATCTCTGTGGGAGCAGGTGAGCGACTGCGCAAGCAAGAGCTCTTCATGTACCCAGAGCTGCCAGCAGGAACTGTGGAGACCGTCGTAGTCACAGATGTGACAAACCCGCAGCGGATTTTTTGCCAGTTGAAGGTGTTCTCACAAGAGTTGAAGAAACTCTCAGAGCAAATCACACAGTGCTGTGAGGGCAGAATGACCAACTGCATTGTAGGTCCAGAAATGATTGGATATCCATGTGCTGCAAGAGGAAGTGATGGCCGTTGGTACCGCTCTGTTCTACAACAGGTATTCCCAACCAGCAAAGTGGTGGAAGTGTTAAACGTTGATTATGGAACAAAACAGTTTGTTCAAGTGGAGAATGTACGGCCACTGGCGGCAGAGTTCTTCAGGATGCCTGTTGTGACTTACATCTGCTCCCTACATGGAATCATTGACAAAGGGGTTGGGTGGACAACCAGCCAGATTGACTATCTCAGGAGCCTCCTTCTGTACAAGACAGTGATCGCCAAATTTGAGTATCAAAGTGTCTCTGAGGGTGTTCACTATGTCACGCTCTATGGGAGTGAAAACATGAACATTAACAACTTGTTTGGTTCCAAGGAGAACTGTTCGCTCGAGTGTGAAAAAACTCTTGGAGATTATGCCATCCGTAACTCTGCATACAGCCGCCAGCATCCAGCTTCACAAGAAATAAATCAAAGATTAAAGATATCAGCTCCTGGACAGGCAGTAGAGGAAAAAGAAGGGAAAGGAAAAGTGTTGAAGTTGCCAGCTGAAGACCTCTCTCTCAACTCCTCTCACAAGGCAGTAGTTCAGCACATCTCTGACCCATCAGAGTTTTGGATCCAGACACAGAACTACGTAAATGAGTTGGATGAAATGATGGATAGTATCTACCATCTGTACAAAGATTCAGTGAATAAAGATGGGGTGAGAAATCCAACTGTAGGGCTCTACTGTGCTGCCAAGGCAGAAGATGGTGATTTCTACAGGGCAACAGTGGCTGAAGTCGATGATGCACGGATCAAGGTGTTCTTTGTTGATTATGGAAACACTGAAGTGGTTGACAGGAATAATATCAGGACCCTTCCCGACGAGTTAAAAAAGCTGCCGTGTCTTGCACTGAAATGCAGCTTGGCTGGTGTCAGGCCAAAAGATGGGAAATGGAGTCAAAGTGCCTGTGATTTTTTCATCAAAGCAGTCACAGATAAAACCGTAAATATAAATGTGACAGCAAAATATGATGAGGGCTATGTTGTCCAACTAACATGTCCTGAAGTACAGGGAGAAAGAGATATTGCAACACTGATGTGTAGTTCTGGCCTTGCTGAAGGGGCTGAGACCCAGAGACAACCCAAAGCCAACATGACCACACAACCCGCTGTCCTGCCTCCCACACAACTTCCAGTTGCCAGACTATCAGCTGTTTACAAGAACACAGCTGGCCCTACCAGTAATGAAAGAAGAGTTCCTACATTCAAGGAGCACATGTTTCCAATCGGAAGCATCCTTGATGTCAGTGTGTCCTACATCGAAAGCCCAAATGACTTCTGGTGCCAACTAGTGCAGAACACAGCGCACTTAAAATTGCTCATGCATGATATACAGGCCCATTATGCAGGCAGTGAGTTTCAGCCCCTCGTAGAAACGGCTTGTGTTGCTCGCCACCCTAATAATGCAATGTGGTACAGAGCCCTTGTAATTCACAAACATGAAACGCCTCATGTGGATGTGTTGTTTGTTGACTATGGCCAGATGGAGACAGTCTCCCTCTACGACCTGAGGAGGATCTGCCCACAATTCCTCACTCTACATGGCCAAGCTTTTCGATGCAGTCTGTTGAACCCTGATGACCCCACGTCTGCCACAAATGAGTGGAGTGATGAAGCAATAGCAAGGTTCCACAGCTTCGTGGAAACTGCCGCATCCAACTTTGTGATTTTGAAGTGCACCATCTATGCTGTCATGTACAGTGAGCAGAGGATTGTTTTCAACATGGTGGATCTGGAAACTCCCTTTGAAAGTGTCTCCACCAGTATGGTCAATCTAGTGAAAAGTGCACCTCCCAAGAAAGCCACTGGGCCATCTTTCCGTCTGGACACGTACTACTACTCAACACACAACATCAAAACTGGAACAGAAGAACGGGTCACAGTGACATGTGTGAACAACGTCAGTCAGTTCTACTGCCAGCTCGAGAGGAACGCTGATGTGATAAAAGATCTAAAGATCAAAGTGAGTAATCTCTGTCGTCAGCTTGAGAATGTAAAGCTCCCAACAGTCTTTGGGACTTTGTGTTTTGCAAAGTACACTGATGGGCAGTGGTACAGGGGACAGATCAAGGCCACAAAACCAGCCATTCTGGTTCAGTTTGTGGATTATGGTGACACTATTGAGGTGGAAAAATCTGACTTGCTTCCAGTTCCCAGAGAGGCCAATGACATAATGTCTGTGCCTGTGCAAGCAGTTCTGTGTAGTCTCTCTGATGTCCCTGACGATGTTCCCAGTGAAATGAACAGCTGGTTTGAGAAAAGTGTGACAGAATGTACATTTCGAGCGCTAGTAGTGGCCCGAGAACCTGATGGGAAACTGCTGGTTGAACTGTATCATGGAAAAACCCAGATTAATTCAAAGATCAAAAAGATGTTTCGGATTGAGATGCACACAGAAGAACAGGTTGTCTGCCACGGTCAGAGAGCGATGGAGACTTCAACTAATCGTGCACAAAAGACTCCAAAAGCTGTCCCAAAACAAGTTGCAGGAATGGAAGATCACACTCAGACTACCAAGATTACTGTCTCTGCCCCCAAACCAGTGCTTCCAATGAGGGATGGCGACATAAATCAGCAGTCTGCACTGAAGCCTTTGCGCTTTGATTGTAAAGACAGTCAGAAGGCCAAAGCTGCTCCACTGGAACTGTACAGACCTCCACACCAAAGGCAGTCACGTGAAAAGATACCAAGTAATACGGGAAATGATTCTGGGCCAGCCGGTGGCTGTATCGAACCCAAAAAAGGAAGTCGTCCCACAGAAACCAAACCACTCGAGTCCAAACCACCTGCCACAGAGTCTCAGGAGAAGAGTAATGAAAAACTACCTAAACTTGCAGACCTGCCCTCGAAATCTATCACATCAGGTATGGAAGCCGATGTTTTTGTGTCACACTGTAACAGCCCATTGAGTTTCTACGTGCAACTTGCCAGAGAGGAGAATGAAATATTTTCCCTTGTGGAAAAGCTCAATGATCCCCTCTCCTCCCCCCAAACTGACATTACTGACCTGCAGCCAGGTGACCTTGTTCAAGCAGAGTTTGCAGATGATTCCTCATGGTACCGAGCAGTTGTAAAAGAAATCCACAGTAGCACAGGGGCTCTTGTTGAATTTGTTGATTTTGGAAATACGGCAGTGGTGCCAATTTCTAAGATATGCAGACTCCCCGAGTATTTCTTGCAACTTCCCATGTACAGCACACACTGTATGCTGAGCGACACTGCAGCACTTGGAAAAGAGGGAGTGCTTGATCCAGAAGTGATGTCCGCTTTCAAAGAAGACATCAGTGGTAATGGGGAAAAGGTGCTTAAGTGCCAGTTTATCAGGCAGTCAGGATCCATGTGGGCAGTCAGGCTTGAAGACAAAGGTTTGAATGTTTCTGAAATCGCCACAGAGAAATTTAAGCAAGTTGAGGAAAAACCTGCTGATGACTCTGACTTGAGGCAAGTGCCAGAGAACTCACAGAAATTGCTATCGAACACCTATCTCCGTTACCACCAGCAAGAGTTTTTAGAGGGACAAAGGTTGGAGGCCTACATTGCAGCTATAAACGATGCACAGACATTTTGGTGTCAGGCTGCGGACTCAGAAGAGCTTGATAAGATAACATCACGCGTCTCAGAAGTTGGGGATACAGCTGATCACAAGCATATTGACCCAGGCTCCCTCTCCCCTGGCAGCCCATGTGTTGCTCTCTTTCCAGATGATCATCTCTGGTACCGAGCAGAGGTCATAGACAAAGATGGAGACGAGCTGTCTGTTCTCTTTGTGGATTATGGAAACAAGTCCCAAGTCAGTATTATAGATGTGAGAGAAATGCCCTCTGACCTGATGGAAACTCCACCACAGGCATTTTTGTGCAAGCTTGAAGGCTTTGATGATTCACATGGATACTGGGACAGTGGTGCAGTAGATGAGTTGTCAGCACTTACAGTAGACAAAGAACTACAGCTAACTGTCACTAGAGTGACAAGAGACGAAGGAAAAATCAAATGCTGTGTGCTGATGGAATGTGAGGGCCAGGTGATAAATGAGGCACTGAAAACCTGGTGGAAGAGCTCCACGACAGAAAAAGAGCCCGGTGCAGTTGGAACGGACTCAACTGTGAGAGAGAGTGCACCACTCGAGGATCAGCTAGATCCCCAAAGTCAAGAAATGGATACTGCTGTAGCTTGTAAGACTTTGGTGGAAGGAACTGAAGTGGAGGATGCTTCAGTGATGGACACTGTTGGGCCAGAGGACTTGAACTCTCCAGTGGATGAGAACCCTACGGAGGCCATCGATGAGTCCGAGATTGCAGAGACTGACTTGGAGACTTTGCCTGAAGAGGTGAATACCTACAGCAGCTGTGACGTTCTTATTTTTTCTGGTAAGCATTCACTCCTTTTTATCTTAGTTTATGATTAGTTAACAATATGGTGCATTTCCTGTCGCATCAAATAAGCCGCTAAATGTAAATTAGTACATGAAATGTGTTCAGTGTAACAATGTTTTGTATGCTTCTCATATGGTATGTGCTTGTTGACTTTAACTCACAACTGACGGCCGTCTGTTGTTAACTTGTGGTCAGTGATTGTGTGAAGTCATTTAGCATTTCTTGATTTTTCTTTGCAATTTCAGATCCAGCTGAGGAAACAGACAACAGCAAAGTCCCTATTGCAAGGGATCGTCCTCTTGACAGTACAACAACAGTGAAAATGGTAAGTTGTGTGACTGAGTACATCACACACTACCACTGACGAGTACATATGGGTAATGAAATCTCATTGGGTGTTGTGGTCTTCTAAAGGTGTCCCGTGATGCTGTTTGTCCCAGGGGGAGCATTGATCCGGTACAGGTACATTAAGTTGATTGTATCGCTACACACTGTACATTACAGGGCAGTTTACCCCCTCTTAGCTGGAAAAGTATGTTGATAGGTTTGCTGTGGTTTTCTGGAATGTATTTGTATGGAGATGAGCTGTACCTCATCCCCTCTGTTTTTCCTTGTATTTTATCATCTTGTAGATTCAGCCTGAATTGGCGCTACCTGCCTGTATGCTCCGTGCATTTGGTAAGGGATTTTGCATTGTAACACCAGATACTGAAGGCTTAAGCTATGGAACTATCTGAAAAGGGGCATATTTTTGAAGGCAAGCTATCACATTAGCCTCCAACACACTGTAGCTTTAGGTAACTAAAAATAAAAGACAGAAAGTTGGAATGCATTTTTGCATTATAGACGATGGATAAAAAGTCGCACTCAATAAATGTTGGTATTACAGGTGGAAACAAATAAAACTGCTAAACTGAGTGTAGAGGTATAATGCTGTGTTTTGAAATTTTGATGGAGTGTGGTTTGTCTTAACAGAAGTTCCTACAGAGCACGAAAGTGAAGCTGGAGAATGTGTCCCAAAGGAAGAGATGCCCTGTGCTACTATCCATGTTGAGGTAATGTTATGGAAATGCAGTATTGTGGGTGCGGGTTTTGCCTTGTGGAGAATTAATAGTACTTTTTGAAAATGTACTGTACAGATGACTAATCTGAGTACCTGTGTAGTTTGACATCAGTGATAAATAATCTGTTCTGTTTTAGAATGACTCGATGGCTGAAGAGGAGACTTTGGCACACCATGAGCATACATATTCAGGTTTGGTAACATCTCAGATATTTGTTTGCTTTGGGCACCTTTTCAGGTTTTTTTTTTTTTCTTTTGCATCTCCGTGTTCATACTGTGTGTGCAACAAAGATGGAGAAACACAAACGAGTGCTTGAGTTGAGTTTTTAGCATAATTTAGTATAATGAAGCCATGTAAATTATTTTAATCTCATTCAGTTGTGCCAGTAAAAGTGGCTTCTTGGTCTCTGTTATTTTATTTTCATAAGCAGAGGGGAAGCAATTTGAAGCCATTAGGCAACACATAAGTTCTGTATCTAAATCATCTGTCTTGGTATCTGCAGCTCTGCTAGCTGACGCTGACACAACAGCCAGTGAAGATGCTGACACAGCAGCCAGTGAGCCACACACCTGCACAGCTCCCTCTCAAGATTCGGTAATGGATCTGAACCCACTGAATTTTAAAATCAAACTGCAAAACTTGTCACGTCTGATATGTGAATTTTGTCTTTTTTGATGCTCAGGGAGACGGGGTTGAAGAAGTGACGTGTTGTGTTGAAGAGGCCTGTTTGATAGATGTATGCACAGGTATCACACTTCAGTGGCTCCTGATTAAACTGCAAAACACTACCAGGCATTCAGTTTGATCACCATTTTACCATCATCACAGCACTGCTTCATAGTAATTGGCAGTGGAGGCAGTCTTATTTTTTAATCTTACTGTGTTATCAATGATTTGGCTTTTTTCCTTTGCACTTTAGATCCAAAAGAGCAACATGATGATGGTGAAGTAACCGTTGCTACAGATGATTGTCTCAGCAGTAGAACAGCAGAGGAAATGGTAAATTGCACCACAATGACTTTCTGCATGTGAGGTGCATGCATCTGCAGTTTCTTCATACTGGGTTGCAGGCTGTGTTGCAGCTCAGGGTGGGTGAACGACAAAATTAATTTAAACTTCAGAGGCTGTTCTGAGATCAAAACGGTAAATGTTAGTAATGTTAAGCTACCATCAATAAGAGTCAACACAAATCTGCTGAGAGTGGAGAGTTTTATTCATGGTAGCTTAACACTGATTGGCAAATAGTAAAAAGAGTTTTCATTAACTGGGAAGCAGGTAAAATAAGAATAAAAGCCTCTTATACAAGGCCTGGTTCTCTGCCATAAATAAAATAGTGCCCATATGTGCTGCTGTTGTATGTAAAGTGCTATACTTACAGTACTGTAATTTGATTGTGTCTGAAATTGTTTTTCTATACAATAAAATGTTATTTCCTAAATTTCAGGTCCAAAATAATTCACTGCTTTCTTATGGGGACCTTCCTTGTGAAAAATTAATTGGTGAGTTATTTCTATCAACAATACACCACAATATAGACAATGATTAATACTGTAGGCTTAATATATCTTCTCTCTCTCTTTGGAGTCTTTATAGCACATATTTTTGAAGGTAGCCAATTCTAAATATTGTGACATACAATATTTGTGTGACCTGCCTGTTTGTTTGCAGCTCTGCCGTCTGACACTGAGCCACAGGCCTACATAGTTCCCTGTCCAGATTTGGTAATAGAGATAAATCAACACAATTCTGAAATTAAACACCAAAAACATCACTGACCAGCAAATGCTGTGTTTGTTGCTTTTTAGAGTCATCTGGTTGAAGAGGTGACCTGTCTTGTCGGAGATATCTGTCTGTCAGACGTCTGCAGAGGTATCAGACCTGATGTGCCAGTCATACATCGCAATTTATGGTGTAAATTAATATCCAGTTAAATTTTATTAATGGCCAAATAGGTCTGTTCTCCGACGTTAACATTGATCTTGGTTTTCACAAAGACATACATGATTGACAGTAAACAGTACCATTATCTGACCGCAGAAACAGGCCATATTCTGCTTATTTGTAAGTCTGATTATATATGTATTATTATTTCTCCTTGTTCTTTCAGACCCGCAAGAAGAAGCTGAAACAGAGGACAGTGAGCAGCTGGTGCAAACACCCCCCAGGCAAAATGAGGTAACTGTGTGGTGAGATGGTTATGTTCATTCTAAAGTACACAGAGTACACCTCACTCTGTCACGAGAGCATTCAGAAGGTCCCAGTGCAAGTGACTGTTAAAATAACACACTCACACTCATTGTCTTAAGTTGTGAATTTGTTGATGATTTTCTAGGATTTCAGCGATGATGTGCTTGAGGAAGACATGTCATCTTTTGCTGATGACAGTTTTGGTAAGTGATATTAATATTTGGTCTTCAGATTATCTGTTTAAAGTTAAACTGTTAAAATTAAGAATTTTAGTATTAAGTAGCAGTGGAATACATCAAAGAAACTTATTTATATTTAAAGAACTTGTAGCTCAACACAGCTGTCATTACAATGATCAGGGGGCTCCTTTATCTGCAGTCTGGCTGCTTTAAAGCACTACCCCATCCTGTTCAATCTAATCTCCATTAGTTGCTTGCTTCCTTTGAATGCTGTGACGTGTTGCATGCAATACAAATTAAGCTAATACGGATATGAATTTCCCCCCTTCCTTTTTAGAGGCCCAGCTGTCAAAGATAACTCATCTCTCCCTGATCATCAGTGACGGTTCTGCTGATATTCTGTCTGTGGAGCAGCAGCCAGAGGAGTAACCCCACCCTCTGTTTCTGTCCTGTGCCTTTATCAGACACCTCAAATGAAAAATGCATTAACTGCTTATGTTTTTAGTTTTATCGAACAGTTTAAAGTTCAGGGTTTTTTTCTTTGTTGTGTTTCTTCTGTAAGTCCTCAATGGCAGTGTTGATTTATTGGATTGACCTGACAGGTCATCTTTATCCTCAGGCCCAATGGCTGATTTCATTGTTCCGATTGGAAAACAACCACCTGGTTAAAAGTGCCTTTGTACATTAATAGTTGTGAATACCTTAAATGTGCTTGCCCAGTTACTTAGAGCACTGTTGTGTTACAGATGACCTGTTCTGATAAAATGCCTCCTAATTCTTTCAGAAGTACTGAATGTTATGTTGAATTTAAAATACTGATTTGAGTGTTTGTGGCAAGTTTTCTGCATTTGGTGTGGATACAAGATTTATGTTGGCACAATAAATATCATTGCAGCTCTATGGGGATGAGTCATCGGTTTCCTTTCCCCTTGTTTGGAGTTATTTAAGCCTTTTAGTAAGAATTAATGTGTCATCACTACAGAGAAGTCAGCTGGTATTTTTCAAATGTGATATAATCTTGTTCTACTCTAAATCAAATTATAGTACTCAATTATTATAGCAATAATTGTACATACAGTTTGTAAAAATGTCTTCTGGCCGAAGAGATTTGGTACAGATTAGGGTCACTTGAGGCACTGAACAGTTTATCAAAATAAAAAGAATGAACAGGATTATAGCTTATTCAGATAATATGGAATTAGTTGTTAAAAAACAAAGTTAATTCACTTGTATGATGTTTGACTTAATCATAGCTTGATAAATACTTAACCAAGAAGTGTATAAACAGAATTTCATAGAAGCACTTTGGAAGAGTGGTGTTTTGAATGAGCAGCAAAAGTAAACAACATGATGATAAACAGTTGTTGGTAGTGGGCCTCTGCAGTTTACACAAGCATATTCAAAAGCTTTAAAACCTCTTCCTAAGCTCCGAGCATTAAATGCTTTATAAACTGAAAATGTATTTGTATACAAACCAGATTTATTGGATTTGTGTCTGTATAAATTGCAGATATATCAGACAGCAAATGTATAAGTAGAAGGCTGTTACATAAGCAGTACTGTGAGTTATGGCACATGATAACTTTGAACTCTTTAGTGTTTGTATTGTGTCAATGATGTTGACTTGCTTATCTAGCTGTCCTCGGTTGAATCAGGATGGTTACATTACTTTGCTATCTTTGCTAATAATTACTCTGAAATCATACAAATCTTCAGTACCCATCCCTAGCCCATTGGTTGGATACCATTCTCATTAAAGGCCTCGTCACGAAATCACACTGCAATCATAGTGTCATTCGCCTCTGCTGGAAAGTCATTTATCCAAAGAGACGTACAGTATTTGTGTGAAATAACATTATCTCAGTTGGCTTTATCGACACTCAAAGATGAAAATGATTAAAAGAATTTCTCTAAGAAATTGCTGGTAATAGTGCAGAACAGTGAAAAGAGGAAGTGTTCAGCTGCTTGTATGCAACATTCAGGCCTCGTGAAACAAACACTGGTCCGCTGAGAAAAACAAATCTTTCCTGCAGGTGAGGTAGAGATTATCCTTTCTATCTGTTACTAATACCAAATAGAGCCCGACGATATCGATTTTAGAGGGGGAAAATGCACTAATTAACCATATGGCGGCCAATGCAGTGAATTTCTTAAGCTGGAATGAAAATAGAACTTTTCTGTATGACTATTCAAAGGTACAGGCTTTCATATTGTTACATATCAGATAACATATATCCCCTTAACCGATCCAATACGGACATGTCTGCGATAGGCCAATCAAGGCTGATAATATTAGCCAACCGATACATCGTTGGGCTCTACTCCAAAATTGTATCCTGAAATTCCAGGTAGGCCTGGTTTGGCATTTTGAGTCCCATACACCAGGTGGTATCGTTCAGTTGACAGCCAGACAGTCCCAGGTGTTTCGTGGGGCAGTTCAGATGGAAGACTGAAGCACAGTAACATTAGTTCCTTGGATGAGGTTGTCATCTTGCCCATCAATCAGCGGGTCCCACTGATTGAAGTTCTTCTCCAGACCTGGAAAACCAGAGAAGATTTTGTCATTCAGAATAGCAGCAGAACACAGAGTTGAAAGAAATAACCGGCAGGGACGGCGAACGCTTTGCTGTTCTCACCAAGATGTCGTTGCAGGAAGGCTAGTGTTGCTTTGTTGGAGAGGTCTATGGCGACCTCTGGGTCGATCTCGCCCTTCAGCTTCATCAGCTTCCCGATCCAGTTGCCTGTCAGGAAGGTGAAGTCTGGGAAGCTCTGGTGGACTGTACCTCTGATGAGGGTTGAAAGAAAACATGTGTACAGACTTTTACACACTCAACAGGATTAAACACATCAAATAAACATGAACTCAGTATCAGTTTAGTCCATTATACCTGATAGTGATCATTTTCCTCTGTATGAGGGCTGAGTCCAGCTTCCTCATGCGGCTGATGTTCCCCGCCCACTGGAACTTCTCTGAGTTGATGAAGAAGATGGGCTGCTTCACCCGAGGAAAGATCTCGTCATCTAAAGGGAACATCCAGGCGTCTAGCGCTATGCCACACCTGATGGAAGAGAGGTATTGTTAATTGCTGACAGACTGCAAGTCTACTGTAAACGTATAATTAAAAACTCCACATACTTGAATTTAACCTCTTTGCACAGAGCTTCAATCACTGTCGCTCCCCCAAAGGAATGCCCCACGGCTGCTATCCTACACAGATCCATGGAGTTCTGTCAGCCAGGAGACAAGAGGTCAGAGGTCAACACACTACAGAGCAGCTGATAAGGTTGAACACTGAGCATCCAACATATTGTAGCTCTACAGTTAAGAACACTCTGACAGACTGTGACTGGGTGTGATTCAATGTGATAGCGTATGTAGGCTTACACACACGGTTCACACTGCCTACCTGAGCAGTGTGTGACGGCTGCTGTCAGTCCTATCTTTCGACACTGAACCCACTGCTCTATCCTGTTAACATGGGCGACGAAATAAAAAAGCAAGACATCCCACCACACACTCAAGCTGCTCAGGTAGGTGGTGTGAACGAGCTGTTAGTGTGTTTCGAACCGCTACCCAATTGCATCTTCACACATATGTGGCTGCGTAAGTTATGACCATATTTAGGATAAGGTTTGTGTTAAATATCCCTCAACAGAAGATAACAGTTTCAGAATCAGGTTGGTCCCTCGCATTTTAAGTTGTACAGTTTTCATCTTATTGATATTTGGTCACTACAATGGAAACTGACTGAAGGACTATTTATTCAATTTCACCTGAAAAGACTATATTAGATTAGATTACACCAAAGTTTTTCCACTTTTCTTTTTCCCTGTGAATTTCTTGGAGACAAAAGGGATACAATATATAAATGAAAGACATCGTGAATCTTACGTACTGTAATCCAGAACAGGAAAATAACCCTATATAGCCTGCTCAACATACTCCTGCTTGTATTATCACTGGTTTCTATTAGGCACACACTTCCTGTCTCATTGTAAATTACATATTTCGTCTGTTTTGTTACAAAATCTTGTCTGCTGCTGCCTTGTTGGATGGTTTTCATTCCAAAAGAAACTCACAGTCTCTAAAACTAGACCACAAAACTACTGGGAGAGGTTACCTCCAATGTCGTCCAGTCAAACTGTGTTTGCAACACATTTTGCACCGTTATCCCTGAGTTGATTTCAGTGAGTTTATCCAGAGCCAGAATGCATTCGTCTGCTCTTTGTTTCACCTGGGAACGACACCAAAGATTCACACAGTTAACACACTAAATACTGCCACAGTTTCACATAAAACACAAACTAAGCACAGTAAAGTGCAGTGAGCAATAAAGACACCACTGATGGAATAACAAGATAAAAAGGCAAAAGGTTATAATGTGAGACACATCACATGAATGACCAGAAAGAAACTGAATAAACAAGGATGTGGTCTGATTTGAACATCATGCAGCTTATTGGGTAGGGAGTGTAAAGTTCAGACATTGTGCAATCCAGCTGCTCCCAATTCTATACCAACGTTTTATCAAAGAAGAATAATGTCTCCACCTCCACCTGCCACCCAGTGACTGTTGACTCAGATATGCCACTGTCATTCTGTTGAGAAACACATGGGTCTGACCTCCTAAGGTGCAGCTCATAATACCTGTTTATTTCTGAGGGGGAACTCGCTCTCTCCGTGATGCAGAGATCTGTAGTACATCCACTCTTTGACCAAGTTGTCTCGGGCTGAGGCTGAGGTATTAGGCACATTCTCCTTGTCTGACTCCGTCTTCTCACGAAAATAATACGTAGCTGAGGCTGACTGGTCCCTGTGTAACAAAGATACACTCAGTGAAGAAAGGATAAAACTTTAAGATAGATTTTAGATTTTTTTTAAAGTGACATGGGTTGGGCTGGGTATTGTTCTTCTTACACAAAAAGTTAAAATGAAAAAAAAAAAAGTGGGTATAACTTCCTTTGTAACGAGGAAATGTTGTGTTTTAGCAAGAGCTTACAATACATCCTGTTTCAACTGAAAAAGAAAAAAAAGGGCAGTTTCTAGGTTTCAGATCAACAATCTAATAAATGACTGCTGGGGATGAATTGTTTTGGTTTGTTTTTGCCCAAAGGCTGAGCAAACTAATTTGGCAGTGTGACAAAAGCACCACTGGTTGAGCGGCTGGACTGACCTCTGACCATCAATGCAGGCATGTGAAACAAAGTCTGACTCATGTCACAGCTATAAACTCACACAACACTAGCACATGCTCTTTCTGTGGCTTTAGCCTTTAACCAGCTGCTAAAATTCAGTACAATATCCGCATGAGTTAGAGACTAACTGTAGCCATTATGTCCATCTCCATATGGTCCCCTTGTCTCTATACTGAAAAGAAATGTGATGACCTGGTTTGTACTATTGTCTACACACCCTTTCCACTCCTACTCCACAGATAAACAGACAGCCGCTGCAGAAGAGACTGCCCTGTTATTGTTTGCTTGGCTAACGTTCAACTAGAACTTCCTCCAACTGACACGTGGCCATAGTTTCTCATTTTCAGTGTACGTGTGGTCAGCCTACAGATCTGAATATAGTTCAAATACCTAGAGATTATATATGTGGTAGCTTACAACATGGAATCTGAATCACTGCTGTACAGCTGTGCTACAATCCTGATTCCTTTGTTGTGATTTAATGAAATAAAACCGGACATCAACATGAGGATAACATATCAGCCAAAATCGATTGAATTTAAAAAATCTCATACACATACCTGTGTTCCACGGACGCCACAATGAAGCCCTGAGAGGCCAACTCTGCACATACAGCTGAATACAGAGTCCTAGGAAACACCAAGGAGATGCCAATTACACCATGTATAGCAGTACTAAATACTGTAGCAGTGTACAAATGGTTGACTGTGTATACCTAAAGGCTCCCAGGCCATGGGAGAAGATAACCACAGGACATTTTGCATTTGATTTAAATGGAGCGTCCAAGTAGGCTGGAATCTTAAAGGACCCTGAAATAAACAACAGAAACAAGAAGCAGCGTATCACACTGTCTGTAGTTTTTCACACCTTTAAGTCAACCACCGGTTTCCCACGCAACTCTACAGTGTGAACATGAACTTGCACAATTGAAACTTACCACTAAGGAGATTTAGAGAAATAGTGGTTTGTTATTTTTGCTTGGTAAAGCACTCATTTGAAAACCCTAACAACAAAAACAATGCAACTTTGACAAAAATAAGTGACGTATAATTCAGTAGATTTAGTATAAAACATTTAAAAATATCAAATGTATACCTGGAAACATTTCAAGTATTAATATAAACTACATTTAATTTCTCCTAAATAAACAAACACATGCAAAAAACACTAGTATGGTCCTGGAAAGACTAGCTGAAACAGCACAAACTTGGATAAATGACAGTTGCATATTATTAACTGAAGTACCAAAGAGGTAGTTGAAGATCCGTTCACTGAGAGCCCTGTTGATTTTCATGAAGTCTGCCAGACCGTTAAAATATTCCCTGCAAGGGACCCAGTCTGGTTTTTCTGCTTTTTCAGTCTCCTGACAAGGGTAGTAAAGCCGGAAGAAGCTGCCCTGTAAACAAGAATAGAAGATCACACACCTTACCAAATACTGCTGTCTCTTTCCTATTTGACATTTTAATTTCATTTATTCACATCTTCTGCATTTGTTACACTGCCACTGACATATAAGGCATACAGTGCATACTTCTTTTCCTATCTAAATAAATAATACAGATGCACATACAGGCAAAGTCAACACATCCTCTATGATTAATTAAATATGAGTGTCTGTTACCTGTGCAGTGTGGTCCATCATGAAGTCAGTACATCCCACAGGGTAGGGGCCCTTGGCTGGAGGGATCCCTAGATGATTACTGCAGGAGTTCCCCATGGCGAAGAAACTGAGGGTGTACCTCCTCTGATCTGTCAAAACACAGAGACACTGGTTTGCTACAATGCTCGGAGCAGTTTTGTAGGAAGTAGTGACCGGAGTCTGACAAGGACGACAGTCATGATATAGACAACATGAGTCATGACTTGACAAAAACAACAGGCACTCAGACTGCTACTGCCCGGCTGCTGACACTGACTCCAGGCACATTATGAACACAGCTCGACACTCTGACTGAACAATATCAAAATGCTCTTTTCTAACTTTCCTTTAGTGATGTTCTTTTGTTAGAATATGTAAAATATGAGCAATGACTTATTACTGGTGACCGCTGAGACCTATGTATGTTGTTATCTTCAGTGTGTCCAACTTTCTGACTCCCGCTTTGAGTGTTTGAGTCAGACACAGCTATAATAAGGTATTATAATGTGTAACCAGATGTTAGAGTCCACACCGAGGTTCACTTTTGTTGTAACGTAACCTCACAGGTGTGGAGGACATGCGTGTGTTTACGCTATGAGTGAAAATGTGCTGTTTCAACCCCTACCTGTCCTTGCCCACTCGTATATCCTCTTAGCTACTATCAGTACAAGTCCTCCATGAGAAAACATCGACCAGTAGTTTCAACTGCGAGCTAACCTCGATATCCTCTGGTGAGCTGCCACAGAAACACAAATAAAACTATATTAACAAAAACAAGGCCTACCGGAGATACAGAAGTAGTTGGGTGCCAATGTTACTACATCAGTTTCGCAACATTACCACGTAACGTTAACTGATTCCCCTTATCGAGATTAGAGTACCAGCATGAGTCACTCGGGAGTGGTTTGACAGGTCGTTAATGTTGGAGTTAAAGCTAGCTGCTAGTAGCATGGGAGGGGGCTAAACCAGAGTAGTGAATGGAAAGTGTTACTCCAACGTCCTGTAGTAGTCGCCCCGTCTCTGGCTGCCTTAAAACTTCTCCCTACTTAAAATAAGTTGGCCGCCAAACTAATATTATCATCATAATAACAGTACAGACACCTGTACGTCTGTCCTCCACAGACGACGCGAGCTGTTTTATATATGGCTCTGGGTGGTCTCTGATTGACAGCCCTGCAGCTTGTGGGCACGTGCATTTGTTGACAACTTTGATTGATATTTTCATTACTAGCCTGTGAGACACAGACAGCCACAGACAGACACAGACAGACACAGACAGTCTGATACGTGCTGTTTGGTGCAGCGTTTGGCGCATTTGAGCCAGCCTGTGTAAGCGATACACTGTGACTTTAAGAAACACTCCACACCTGCAGGGGGCGGTAGAGGGCAAACACCTGGTGGAGACAAAGCGAGCGGAGTGCCGGTAAACACTGTGGAAGGATGCAGTGTTAGCGAAGCGACTACCTAACGTTACTAACTAACTCATTTATCAATCGTTGTTAGTCTAGGAAATGAAGTTGGTGAGTAAACAGGCTGTAAGCACAATTAAAGTAACAAAGCCAACCGCAGCTGACTGTAATAATGCGTTAGTAAACCATTCAGGGTATGTTTAGTCATAGCTACTCCGTTAGCTTAGCAGCTAGCAGCCCTGTATCATCCACTGTGGCTAACCTTAACTATGTAAAGTATTTCATATATGCAGTCTGTTGTGTACGAGTTACAGTGAGACTAACGTTGCAGCCGTGTGTGTGTGTGTGTGTGTGTGTGTGTGTGTGTGTGTGTGTGTGTGTGTGTGTGTGTGTGTGTGTGTTTACACAGAAGTGCAGACTGTCAGCAGATCTTGTCTGTATTAAATAGTATGTGTTGATGATGCTGCATGTGCTCTATCTGTCAGGAGTTATACTTCTTTTTGTGTCTCTAAAGACTTTTCCTTCCGTGTCTTCCTTCCATGTCTTCCAGTATTGCCTGTCTGGTCATCCTACATTGCCTTGCAATGTCCTCAAGTTCAAATCCACCACTATCATGCTGGACTGTGGGCTGGACACCACCTCTGTCCTCAACTTCCTGCCCCTTCCTCTTGTGCACAGGTGAGTCTCTGAGTATCAGTGGCAGTGTCTTTATTTATTTATTCATTCATTCATTCATTCATTTATTCATGGTGATTTCTTCGCTATGTGTCCTTTATCAGCCCAAGACTCTCCAAGCTACCTGGTTGGGTCTCTAAGGATGGAACATTAAACTTGGAAAAGGTCTGAGGAACTGTTTTTGTTGTATTTTTTTTTGTATCTAAACTTCAACGTGTGTTTTTATTATTGATTTGTGAGATTTCCTAAAGTGGTTTTTCTTTCTTTCTATGTCTGTAAAGTGTAAGTTGAGATTTACGTGTGGCAAAGGGCTACAAAAGTAAACAAACAATCCATTTCCTCGTCTTTCCAGGAGTTGAAGGAATGTGCGGGGAGAGTGTTTGTGGACTCACAGCCAGAGTTCTGTCTCCCTGAGGTAGTAAACCACCCAACCACCACACATACAGTATATTTAGTTAAAGTGCATTTCTTTTGTCTTATCTCTCTAATTTATATTGGCCACAGAAAGAACTGCTGGATCTGTCTACCATTGATGTCATCCTGATCTCCAACTATCACTGTATGATGGCCCTGCCCTATATCACTGAACACACAGGCTTCACTGGGACTGTGTACGCCACAGAACCCACCCTGCAGATTGGCAGGTAAGGAGATATAGGGAAGAAAGCGTCATCATATTGTTTTAAAGGAAATATGCATGTTTTCTTAACACTGTTTTTCTCACTCCTATCCTGGTTTTTGTAAAAAGAGATGGTTGGAGGTTTAAAACAACTGTTGAACTCAGTTTTTGAGAATATGTAATCTTGGGAAAATAATCTCTGCCTGATGCTGTGTTGGTAACTAAACATTAGCTTTGGTATCAGATATGTAAGACTTCCTGATATGAGCTGTTATTTTCCTCAGGCTGTTGATGGAGGAACTGGTGAACTTCATGGAGAGAGTTCCCAAAGCCCAGTCTGCCACCTGCTGGAAAAATAAGGAAATACAAAGGTAGATAGACCATAGAGAAGAACTGAGAAGAGTCGGGGGGTGGTTGTGGGAAATATGTATTTCAATATTTTACATTTTACAGTAGAAAATATGTTTAAAACTACTCTAACTTTAAAATATAAAAACACATTATATAATTTTTTTACCTGTACTTTATCTCTTCTCTGTTTTATCTTTCTTGCTTTTAATTTTCACTTTTTTATCATGCAGTTTTATTTAACAATACAATATGATATAAATAAATCAATCTTTTTATTGTATTAGGATGCTGCCTGGGCCGCTGAAGGATGCAGTAGACGTGTGGACGTGGAAGCGATCCTACAGCATGCAGGAGGTCAACTCTGCCCTCAGCAAGGTGCAGCTTGTGGGCTATTCACAGAAAGTGGTACGAACTTCTTTTCTCCTACACTGTCTGCACAGGCATACACCAACAATGATAAAATAAATTGATACAGCCCATTAGGTCAGAGAATACGCTGTGAGTGCAGGATGAATCATTAATGCTTGTACATACAACTAAAATAGGTTTATGTCCTCTTTCTGCTACATTCTCGTCTTTCTTTCTCCAGGAGTTGTTTGGAGCTGTACAGGTCTCCCCCTTAAGCTCTGGTTACTCATTGGGTAGCTCCAACTGGATCATCCAGTCTCATCATGAGAAGGTTTCCTATGTGTCGGGTTCATCTCTCCTCACCACACATCCACAGGTAGGTCAGCAGGCCTAATGTTAGAGGAAAGTGCACACAAGGTCTGAGAAAAACCTGCAGGGGTCGAAACTAATGTTTCACTTTACTTGTATGTATGGAAAATGCATTTACATCAACATGACAGATCTTTAAACGTTCCCCAACTGAAAAGATAAACAAAGTCTCTTATTTGTATCTTAGTTTTTGTCAGTTAGGATGGTAGAAAATGATCTTTCCAGTCAGTTTTGTAAAGTGCTGGTTGTGTTTTTGTCGGGGAAAGCTGGAAGTGACAGACCGTTGGGACATTCTGACAGGGCTGGTGATAATTTAAAGTGTCTGTTCTTCTCTTCTCTCAGCCGATGGACCAAAGCTCTCTTAAGAACAGTGATGTTCTGATTCTGACAGGCCTCACCCAGATGCCCACCGCCAACCCAGATGGCATGCTGGGAGAATTCTGCAGCAACCTCGGTAGGTTCAAACAGATAATGTCGGTTGGATTACATTTTCGAAAACTTTGAAATGTTTCCATGTTATATAAATAAATCAAATCCTTTGTAAGTAAATACTTCTTAGTAAATGAATCATACTTCCCGTCAGGCTTTGTTTAAGTGATGGTGAATGATGTTGTCTCTGGAGTCTTTGTGAGTGTTTTAACGCCACCCTTTATTATTCATTTGTGCTTTTAGCCATGACGATTCGAGCAGGAGGCAATGTGCTAGTGCCGTGCTACTCCTCAGGGGTGATCTATGACCTGCTGGAGTGTCTGTACCAGTTCATTGAGAGCGCCAACCTGGGGACCACGCCGTTTTACTTCATCTCCCCTGTTGCCAACAGCTCGCTGGAGTTCTCTCAAATCTTTGCTGAGTGGTGAGGAGCTTTTCATCCAAATTTCCTTATCTTACAAATCTGTCATTGTACAGTACCTGGAAGGTAAAGCAGCAATGAAAGAAAAGAAAACAATACAAATATGGCGATGGATTAAGATAAAACTAACATTAAGTTACAGATGTACAGATTGTCAAAGCTGGCTTCTTGTTTTCTAGTCGGCCTGCACAGTTAATGGAAATATTATCAAATAGCAATATGACCAAGTGCAATTTTTTGATAACGGTAAAGTGTGTGACAAAACTTCATATTGAAGTGCTCTAGTGCTGCAGAGATACCCTGGTATACAAACCTTGTTCTGCAGATATAAGAAAACCCATTTATTTATTACAGACCCTAACAAATGTCATATCATAAAGGTTTTAATATTTCTTTCCACTGAAAATGAAAATTGTGATGCAGAAATGATCATTCACATTAATTGTGAATCTTATTGCAATCACAATATTAAACCATATTGTGCAGCACTATTTTCTAGCAACATACTTGATGTATGACAACTTTTATATCGCTGTGTGACTAGGGATTATTTCCTTTATCAATTAATATGTTGATTATTTTCTCGATTAATCGATTAGTTGCTTGGTCCAGAAAAGGGTGAAAAGAATGTTAGTGACATCCTTAATTGTCTTGTTTTGTCCACAACCCAAAGATATTCAGTTTACTGTCACAGAGGACTAAAGAAAGATATTCACATTTGAGAATCTGAAATCAGAGAATTTTTTCTTAAAAACTCAACTCAGAATTTATTGATTATTATAATAGTTTCTGATTAATATAATAGTTGACAACTAATTGATTATTTGACTTAACAGTAGCAGCTGTACAGAGAGAGCGGGTCCACTTCTAGGGAGTCCGCCATGTTGAACTGTTTCTACAGTAGCCCAGAACAGACAAACCAAACTCTGGCTCTAGTTTTGCTGTGAGCTTGGTGGATTAAGGGTATTCAGTGGTTTTCAATCTGTGACTTCACTGCTAGATGCCACTTAAACTGCTTGTTTAATTGTTTGCCTTTGACTGGTGATAGATTAACAGTGCTCATGCCACAGGCAGTGTTGGTTAGTGAAGTCAAACATTTACTGTCTACTGATTATAACTTTCTGCCAGGATGGAGAATTGCTGCAAACAGAAGTATTGACATTTTGTGAAACAGCTGTGTTTAACTTGATTCTAATGTCAGTTTAAAGGCTTGTAAATACAGTCAAATCAAATTGTAAACAATATTTGTTTACAGCAGTGGGCTGGTTGTACTGTTCTGCCTCTGTTGAGAATTATGGTCACCTGATACTGCACTCCAGGATAACTCTGGGATATTTTGATTAGATTTGTGTTTTGTTTTTTCTCGTTTTAGGCTTTGTCACAACAAGCAATCGAAGGTGTATCTTCCAGAGCCTCCGTTCCCTCATGCAGAGGTGAGTCCTGCCACTGTGTCTCCTGCTAATGACCAACAGTGCTCCAGAGATGGTGAATAGTTGTAAATCCAGATTTTTCTGCTAGCTACTGACCACAGAAATGAGCCTGCAAACCAGTAAAAAGCTTGGGAAGGTTTCTGAAATCATATGCAGTTATCTGACAATGCTACAAATAGATGCACTATTTCCCTAAACAAATGCATTTGACAAGTATATTTTCATTTACATTTCATGGTAATCAGTAGTAGTAGTAGTAGTAGTAGTAATAGTAGTAGTAGTAGTAGTAGTAGTAGTCATTTAATTAAAAAAAAAAGTCTGTTACCAGGAATCAGTTGAAACAAACCAACAAACCACAGTGCCCAGGCTGCAGAAGATAGTAATTTGGTGTATCGAATCATCTAAAAAAATCATAACATGGCCAGAAAGTGGACAAAAAAAAATCTCTAAACTGTGCTGTTACAGGATTTGACCACATTGTCTCTACCTGTTGAAGTGTTGTGATATTCAGGCGTAACTAAATTAAATAAATTATTTTAACTTGAGGTTTTTTATTGATGTGAATTCTTGAGCACATTTAGAATTAGAGTTATAAACAACTAGCTTTGTAAATTACCAAAAAATCAACTGAAAGTAAGAATTGTTGTATTTTTTGGACCGTAGAATGAGCAGTTTTATGTACAGATGCCACAGGTCACCTTCCATGGAGTCGGCCATGTTGAACTGCCATGTTTCTACAGTAGCCCGGAACACCAGAACAGAAAAACCAAACACTGGCTGTATATATACGACCATAGTTTCTCCTCCACACGTCACAACCTGTTCTCATTCCTAGTTCGTCAAATACAGACGCCAGCGGTGTTCAGTTACCTGCAATCTTCAAATTGACCACTAGATGCCACTAAATCCTACACAGTGGTCCTTTTAATCTAACCATTTGGCTACCACTGCCTCCGCAGCCCACTAGATGGCGCTCTGAGACCCAGTGATTGAGAATGGCTGTTCTAGTGTTTTTAACAATGTGTTGAGCTGGTGAGTGAACAAACGGGAAATGATCAGGCCGGCTCCTCTCCTATAATCCCTGTGTTGTCGTTTCAGTTGATCCAGACCAACAAGCTGAAGCACTACCCCAGTATTCACGGCGACTTCAGCAGCGAGTTCCGTCAGCCGTGCGTGGTGTTCACCGGTCACCCGTCGCTGCGCTTCGGGGACGTGGTTCACTTCATGGAGCTGTGGGGCAAATCCAGCCTCAACACCATCATCTTTACTGGTGATCATAAGCACTTCTATATCACACACTAGACCTGGATGAAAGGATGTCATCCTGTTATTATAAATACAAAGCTATGCTTCTAAAAGCCTCCGTCGCTTTTCTTTCTTTCCACCAGAGCCAGACTTTTCCTACCTGGATGCTCTGGCTCCCTACCAGCCACTGGCTATGAAGTGTGTTTACTGTCCCATTGACACACGGCTCAACTTCCACCAAGTATCAAAGCTGCTCAAAGAAGTGCAGGTACGGCCAACACTCATTTGTCGTGGGACCATTCATAAATATGGTGAATGTACTGTGAGCACTATTTTCTCTACCAGTTACAGGGCGTTGTAAGAGGAACATTAAGCAGAAGTAAGCAGTAAAATGTATTACACTTCCATGAAATAATTCCATAAGCGTGAGTTTACACAAGGAAGCAGGGAGTTTAACAATTGGCAAATAGAGCGAGATAATGACTGGAAAACTATCAACGTGTTTAATGCAGAAATGGCTGCCTCATGGGGTTTTTTGTTTATACGCAACACTGGGAAGAGGAGAGTTGTGCAACAAGCAAATAATCAGTCAGTAGCAGTCCTGTGGGTAAGACTGGAGAATGGGAACAATTGTACGAGCTAAAAGGCAAGGCATAAACAAGATAACAGAACAAAGTGAGCATTCAGGGCAGAGCAGGAGGGAGTACACGTCCTGGGTTCAGCATCCTGCTCAGGGACACCTCGCATGCATCTCTTAGTTTCCTGATGTCTCCTGTCTTCCTCTTCCTGCAGCCCCTCCATGTGGTCTGTCCAGAGCAGTACACCCAGCCCCCGCTGACCCAGTCCCACCGCTCTGATCTGATGCTGGAGCTGCAGCCCCCTCCCATGCCCTACAGACGCTGCTCTGTACTCAACCTGCCCTTCAGACGCCGCTATGAACGCGTTTACATAATGCCTGAGGTGAGTCACATCAGAGCGGTAACTGACGTGTTTATGAATATATTCTTCTTCAACTTGTCTGGTTAAAAGGAACCTAACAGACTCACAGATTGATGCTGAATGAAAGATAGAAATCTGTACCTTTGGAAACAGATGGCGAGTGAGTGCACACTTCAATTCTCTCGTGTGGGGAGGAGAAAGTGACATATGGTGTGTAAAAAGCTGTCTGAATGAAAGAGAGAAATGTATAATGGAATTATTCCAACTCCTGTCAGAGAACAGGTGGCCAATTTTCAAGTCTAAAAGTCAGTTTCTTCTATTCCTAGCTGGCCAACTCCCTGGTGCCCTCTGAGATTAAACCTGGCATCTCTCTGGCAACTGTGTCTGCAGTGCTGCACTCCAAGGACAACAAGCACACACTGCAGGTGAGTGTGTCTGTCTTTTGAATTGTTCCACTAAAACAGGAATACTGGAATGTGCAAATATGGAGCTTAGTTTTGCTAAAAAAGTTTTTCCTCTCCTGTGTTGCCAGTCGGTGCCCAAACCCCCTCCAGTGCCCCCCAGCAAGAAGAGAAAGCGGGTGATAGAGGAGCCTCCAGTAGTGCTGGCCCCCAAACCCCTGCTGAGCGGAGCGGTGCCCCTGGAAGCTTTCCTGGCTACATTGCAAAAGGTGTGAAATCTGCAGTGTTGTTTATAAAACAGCCAGCAGATCAAATTAATGTTTGCCCTCTTGTCATTGCCCCCTTCGTACAGCATTCCCAAAGGAGATGATCGCAGCCTCTTCATGCATAATTCCATTGTTGGGATTAGTAGTATTTTATTGCAGGGGCCAGAGATTGTACCACAGCAGATTTACAAGATAAACAACACATACCTGCCAATGTTTCCAAAACAAATTCTAAATTCACACATTTGCATTTTTATATCCATAGTGGAAAAACAATCAAACAAAAAATAAAACTGTCTGTGCTCCCGCTCTGCAGCATGGAATCACAGAGGTCAAAGTGGAGGAGACGGCAGACGGACACATTCTCCACCTGCAGGCGGAGGACACACTGATTCAGCTGGAGGAGGATGGGACGCACATCGTCTGTGACAACAACGAGCCCTTGCGTACCACACTGCGAGACCTGGTGCTCCGCTTCCTGCAGAAACTCTGACCCCAATCCTCCCCATTGTTGTTTTTTTTTAAGTGTTTCTGCTGTATTGGACTGTGGATAGTGACAGAGATGAGGGTGGAGGGACAGGACTTTCCCAACCACAGTAATATTTAACATCACAATCCAGTTATATTTTGTAAAATAGTATTTTGTATTAAAAAAAGATTCATGTTAAAGGTCATCTCAGTGAGTCTCATTATTGCAACCCTCTTCATTCAGGAAACGCAGATAGTAAGACACAAGTGAAAACGCAGACATCGATAGTCCTGAGGTTGGGTTTTCCAAAGAAGGAAGTGAGTGAGTAATTCAACAGAAAAATTCCAAAGCCAAGTAAGTTCCTCTGGGTCATGTCTGCCAAACATTTACATTTCACACTATCCCATTTTATATTTAAAAAGTGTCTAAAATGGCATTTGCAATCCCAAAATAAATTTAATCCAGATCTCATGTCAGTTTGTGATCGGCTAAAGTTTCCTGCTCTGATCATGAACCCCATGTTCTTAGTAATTGGGTACAAAATATTCCCAGCTAAAGCGGAATGAAATCTAAGGTTATTGTTATAAAGAGGGGACTGAAACATCCACAATAGGCCCTTTTCAAAGAAGACAGTTTGACATGTCACAGCAGGAAAAGCACAATTCCATTTAGCTGCTTCAGTCTCATAATAAATATATATATTTTTATATTTTATATATATATATATATATATATATATATATTTAAATAAATACGTACTATATAATTATACTGTACATACTGCCTCACTGTCACAACTTACAGGGACACTGGAATAGAACGGAGCCATTGTTAATGTTAGAAGTAAAATCTGTGCTTCTACTGTCGGGTCAAAATGTCTGCTGTGAAAAAGGCCTTTCAAACAGCTCGTGGATGGTGGTTTTATGATTGGTGGCGGTGTGAAAATCAATGAGTGCTAAAGCTGCTGAGTTATACTTTGGTATTATATCCATAAACCTTGGTCAAGCACAGTACAGCTAGGAAACAACACTACTGTTGATTGAAGTCAAATTAATCAGCAGTGTTAATTAGTTGATGAACACATTTTTCAAGAAGAAATGTTCTAGCACGATAAACATGTAGATTTACTTGTCATACATGATAGTTATGTGAAGATCTTTGGGGTTAAAATAAGACAGTCACCGTTTCCAAGAGCCCATGGTGACTATGTCCCCGCATTCTGATGGTAATACAAAAAAAGAGAACTCCGGGTCGCTTGTTGTTTGTGTCACAAAATATTTAATTGGCGCAGGGTTTACATGCAGCTAAAATACATTTAATAATATGCTTTTAATGTACAATATCTTACAGTGTACCTCATGACCATTGCTTTGATAATACAACTGTGTGCAGCAGGAAGAACATCTAGGATTCATACATATCAGGGGCTCAGTGAGAACTCAAAAACAAACAAACTCCCCACCCCTCAAAATAAAAATAAAACCACTTTTTCTTCAGTGACAAATCAACAAATACTACAGACTCGGACAAATGCAACTAACTTTTAAATATAACTGCTGTCCAAATGTGCTGTAAATGAGTCGTTCTCAAGAAAAAGAGAAAAGGTATCACGGTGTGTTTGTTGCGTTTCAGCGGGTGTCGACAATCGAACAGAGCGGACACGTACACAATGTGGTTCCTGGCAGGAAGAACAAGTAGGGGACGTGGTGTTGGTTCCATCAGAGTCATAATAATGATAGTGTAACAACGTCTGTGAGGCAGGGTTCGTGTCTTCAGTCACCTCCACTACAAAAGGAAATGTGTAACAGAAATGTAATTAGCCTGATATTAAACATCTTTATATTACCATGAACCCCTAACATCAGCCCTGTCCCCTCTTTGTTCTTCCTTCTAGTATACTGTAGTCACAGGCAGTGCATTTGGAAGGTTTCCAGTATGATGACATCTTTTCCTAGAGCGACCCAAGCAGCGTTGCAAAGATCTTAACCTCGGCTCATTTGGTCTTACACAGCCTGTGGCTGGGGGACAGAAGGTGGACAGTAGAGGTAGCAGGGTTATCAGAGGGCTTTTTTGTGTAAATTAAAACACAGGGAGGGAACGTACAGTCTCCCTTTGGCAGTAGAAGTCCAACCTCGATGGGAAGTGTTGTCAGACGTTCATTACTGTATTTATCACAAAAAGCCTGATTTCAACAACCATGCTGGTGTGGATTTTTAATGAGTTTTTCTTTTTTTTTTTTTTTTTTTTTTTAAAAGGAGAGTATTTAAGTTGGTGAATCAAGATGTGATAGAAAAGTATTTAAAATGTAGGAGATAGAGGTCAAATATCAGAGTTTTTCCTTGAGTGACAGGGAAATCTTAAAGCTGCTATAATCAGTGGATCAATGTGTAATGTGAAAGAGGTTAAATACCGGACTGCAGTTTCCCTCAGTAATATACAGCTTGGTTGCATCTATCAGTTCATTTCCAGCCCTTCTGGTTATCATTTTGGTTCACTTGTTTTTTGGCTACAGGAGGCAGCTGTCAGCAAAAAACCTTTGATGAACACAGTGTACGCTAACCTGCCTAGCACCAGATAGCAGACAGAGAAAGTTAGCAACTAGCTTGTAGACACAGTGGAGCATTGAGCAGCTAAAGAGAGTTTTTCTCAGAAGCTGATGGAAATCAAAAGGGAGCACGAAGGAGAGTAAACGTTGTATTATATCCATCAGGTGACCAGAAACGCAACTCCAAATGAACGCTAACTGCTAACAGAATCAACTTTAAAAAGGTTGTAAAGCATTGTGTTGTCTCCACTGCCCCCCCCCCCCCACCCCCAAATGGCCAAAGATCGCTACCACAGCTATGACGAGAATATGAGAAATATGGGTAGAGGGTTAGCTAAAACTGATTTTGGATCTGTAAAGACACTGTCTCTTTTTTTATTTGTTTTTATTAAAAGGCAGCTACATGATCTGTGCAAACTTAGAGGACCTGAATCTAGTATAAAGGAGTACAGCAGGAGCTCCGTTTGCTCTGTTCATAGATATGGAACATGGTTAAACACAAATGTTCATGACTCAAGATACAGTGCTGCCACTAAAGCTGCTTACACCTGTCACATTTCTGCTCTGACTTATTGGCCAGAAGGGTGGGTCTTTTGCCCGTGGCTGCCTATAGAGTTGATTAATCTGCGAATATCTGAGCCGGAGGGGGGGGATCAACCTGATAAATGTGTCCTCTGTCTTGTCAGCTGTTTGAAGTTTGTCCTCTTCCTCTACTTGGATTCTTTTTCAGCGTTCAGCAGTGCAGAGCTGATGCCCAGCTTGTTCAACTCCTCCACCAGGTCTCCATTCTGGTGCATCTGGAGCAGGATGTCGCAGCCTCCGACAAACTCGCCGTTGAAGTACACTTGAGGGATCGTGGGCCAGTTGGAGAAGTCCTTAACTCCTGTGGAAGGCAGATGGCGTCGGAGTCAGAGGTAAACTAAAACCAATACTGAATCAGGTGTCCCAGAGAAACCTGGGAGGAGTATTAACTTATGACAGAGAGACCAAATGTTGATAAAACCATGATGGTAGAGAAGCACTCTGCTGGTTTTATACATGAAGACTGATTAACTTGTCATGAGGAGTACTGTTTGACCTGTTTAAACAGCTGGAAGAACTCCAACTTTATGAGTTCTGAAAAGCTTCTCAATGTTTTACACTATTGTACTTACAGCAGTGACAGCACTAGACTTAACAATTAGCCATTTGACATTCAGACTGTTTTTATATTTTGGTAATCTTACAGTTAACATCCTGTCTATCTGACCCTTTAGACCCGGGTTGTGGGAAATAACACAAACAATGAGACTCAATTTGTTATTTTTTTGTGTCACCAGGAAATATACAAACATGTTTTTGTCCCGGTCCATTGAATACGTAATTACAAGCAGGCGAATGGGGAAAAATGCCGCCTTCAAATTGTAATTCAGTCAGAGATATCAGGAAGGTTTGACACGTACAATATCTCCCACTTTGAATAATGTGGGAGAATGCACCACCGCTGGCTGTTACATCAATATAAAATCCAATATTTATTAATGCGTGTTCAACAGGTTCATCTCATTCTCCGTGTCAACTACTTCATGTCTAATCAGGTAAAATATTTGTATTCAGACCTTTATTTGTTGTTCTTTAACCTGAATATCACACCCTGTCCCATATTAAATCCCCCATCAATTGGATTCTGGGTGAATTAAAGGTATGAGTCAGGTTGTCCCTTTCAGCATGACTTGGCATTACACTGCTGTTGCTACATAAGCCCCAATTGACAAAATCCCATTAAAGGGCAGTGCTGATGTAACTCCAAAAAGGCATTTCCTTGTTCCTGAACTAATAAAAACAAATACTAACAAAAGAGAAAATGAACAAGCTATAAAGCATGGTGAACAATTTGACTTGAAAAAAAAGGGGCCACACCCTTTGTTCCTGCTGCAGGGTACTGATAAAAACCCAACACTTGGAAATGTCCAACAGGCTGATACAGTGTAGGTTTGAATGTGCCAGTGAAGAGGACAGCTGAGAGAGGCTGACCCCGCTCACAGCAGACACAGGCACACTGACCACCTCCACTGTCACTGAGGGAAAAGGTCGGTTCCACTGAGAGGTAACAACTTGTTGCTGTCATGTCGTGAAAAGCTTATCTCGGTTTACTGACCTTGTCTGAGCTCCTGGTCCTCCAGCACGTTGTACGCAGCATAGTCCTCCACCCCATGCATCCGCAGGATCTGAACCACGGCGTTACTGAAGCCACACATGGGCTGTGCCGGCGTCCCCTTCATGAACACCACCACTTTGTCCTTCTTCACCATCTCACCAAGGTCTTTCCTGTCCGCCGCCGCGCACAGGAACCGGGCCGGGGCCGACCACACGCGTCCGTTGGTCTGTCTGGGCAGACAGACCGCCGCCCCGGACCGCAGACACCTCGCAGTAGCTCTAATTAAACTGTTCATGGTCTTTGGTGAACTCGGTCTTAGTGTGAGGAGAAGAAATGTAGAAATTGACCAGCCTGCGTCTGAAGAAGCTGGATAAAACCAGTCCGTCTACACACTTAAGGCTCGCGAGGAGGGGCGGGAGCTGAGCGTTGATTGGACAGCTGCGTCTGACCAGTTTCTGATGTGGCTTACCATTGGTCGACGCCCCGTGTCAATTACATCAGTTACACAAGTTACACTTCTCAAAGCCACACTTTATTAAAAAATAAATCAATATTATCACAGCCACTGACACACACGTAATCAATGTTGTATGTTAAAAAACAAAAAAAAACAAGTATTAAAAAAATGTAAGCTAATTATTTCCGGGTTACAGAAGCCCTCAAGAACTTCCGGGGCGACTGGAGCAAAGAGGAAAAAGACAACGACGGTCTGAAAGATGGCGGCGCACATGCAGAAGAATAACAAGCCAGGGAAACCTGGAGGAAAAGAGGCTCAGCCTCTGATTATCGCCAAAACTCCGGCGGAGGAACAGCGTCTGAAGTTGGAGAGGTTGATGCGGAACCCGGATAAACCCGCTCCCATCCCGGACCGGCCCAAAGAGTGGAACCCGCGGGCTCCGCCGGAGTTCGTCCGGGATGTGATGGGCTCCAGCGCCGGTGCTGGCAGCGGGGAGTTCCATGTTTACAGACACCTCCGACGCAGAGAGTACCAGAGGCAGGACTTCCTGGACAAGATGTCAGAGAAACAAAACGAGGACCTGGACTACCTGGATAAGGTGGAGCAGAATAAACAGGCGGCCGAGGAGAGAACCGCGAAGCGCAGGAAGAAGCGAGAAAAGCTGAGGAAGAAGAAGCTGATGGCAAAGAAGGCAAAGGAAGAGGCCAAAAAGAAAAACGAGGAAGACTCCGACAACAGCTCGGACAGCAGTGAGGAGGAGGAGGAGGGAAAGGAGGAGGAGGAGGACAGGGAGGCTGATGATGATGCCGAGGCTCCGAGCTTCATAATGGGGAGGAAATAACGCCCCCTGCCTCCTGCAGGGGGGGGTTCTGGGACTGGGTTCTGGTTTTAATGGTCCTTCATAGTGACACTGTGGCTGATTGATCATAAAACTTTGGATCCCATAACACCGGAAACAAGTAAAAACTGATTTGGAACCAGATTAAGAGCCCTGTACAAGAGGATGTGCTTCCTGTTTGACTGTTAAATTACCAGGAAAAACCTGGACAGACTTTAACAGGCGGAAACCACCTCGAGTGCATGGTTGTAAGCAGACAATGGTGGACACTGTTCCAGCTGGAAAAGAGACATGCTGAGACACTTCAGAGTTTTCATTATGCTGTTCATAAACTCCCTAAAGTGTTTGTAGTTGTTATGTGTCAGATAGCAGGCCATGTCATCTTCAGGGCTTTCTTGAGTTTTCCAGAATCTTGACCTGATTGAATCATTGTGAATACTTTTACATTTTAATGTAATTTTAATAAAAACGAGGATATACATGGTCATTCTGGTGTTATGCGGTTTGTTCACTTTCAGATTTTTAACTCTAAATATTAAACAATTCATGTAATAATAGAAGTGTGTGTGTGTGTGTGTGTGTGTGTGTGTGTGTGGGCGTCCCAACTCTTTGCAGTTTTGTGAAGCTGCTCCTGGCAAGGACAATTGCTCGCGGGCACAACAAAGCTGCAGAAAGCAACTCAAAGAATGAAAAGGCGTGACTCCTGGAGGCTCAGGGGTTTCACGTGCGATGTTCCTTGGACAGACTCCTGCTTTCCACGGTGGTGATGGCCTCGCTCTGTAGCCATCACCATTCTTGAGGCAGGCAGAGTGAAACCAGACAGCCAGATATTATTTGAAACAGGTGGAGCTCTTCCTGTCAGATACTCCCAGCTGTCACAATAACATCAGATTTTATATATATATATATATATATAGCAAAAAAGAAATTGTGCACACACAACTTTGATCAATACTTTGTGATAAATTAACTTTTAAAAAATGTTCATTTGTATTTTTATTAGAATATTGCCATGCAGAACAAATGAGACAGCTATTTTCTGATTCTCTTTAATGTGTATCTTCACATTTATGCTGTGTTGGAATTAAGTCAGCTATGATTTATAAATGACTCATGTAAGACAAATTGCAAGTTTCTTGAAAGTGATTCTTTTCACTGATGGAAGATTAAACTCATTAAAGATGCATTGAAGGTCCCTGCTGAGGTCGAATGAAGACTACTACAGAACTGTTAAATAATGTGGCTCACTGCTAAAAGCACATTTCATTGCATTATATTAAGATCCAAAATGAAGGTTCGGGATCCCACAGCTATTCATAAGTGATTGAAAACTTAACTCTGCGTGTTCTCTATAAATGTTACATGTGATAAAGTGGGCCCTTTACATGTCATACATATTTCAAAATGAAATGTAGGTTACTGACAGTGTAACCAGATTTTAAAGCTGCAGAAGAAGATACAAGCACATTTGGTTAGTTATGCAGTGAAATACAAATGTTAATTTTGGTTCTCTCAAACACAATTTCACAATATACATCGCAACTGAGAAGTATTCTCATATATATAGTTTTTTATTGTAGTGCAACATTTTATAAAAACCTACCCTCAAGCAAGACGGAAAAATTATATTTTCACATGTGCTTCTCCAGCTACCGATGGAGATTAAAGGATTTAAAGGATAATTCCAGTATCAATGGCAATGAGTCACCAAGCTATCAGAGTAAGAAGTCATTGAGAGTGCTATAAATTAGCATTATCAGGGTGTCATGCTGGCCTAGGGCAGTGGTTCTCAAACCTTTTGTAGCATGCCCCATTCAGAAGCTAAAACAAAGAGTTCACACCCTGCAAAATGTTCACAAAAATATACACTTGAACATACATCAGCGTGACGAGAACTACTAGAAACCATCTTTGGGGGAAAAAATGAGTGTTTGGCTCATGTCCCATCTGCTAACATTGAGGCAACATGCTTCATGGCCTATACTGCAGTCAGCCACCAGGGGGCGATAGAGATGTTAGACTTTATCTTTGGAGTGTCATCCACCTTCATATATGTCGATGGGCCCGTCCCACAGCTTGAGAACGACTGGGGTAAGGCTGCATTCAGACTGGGGCTACTCTACCATGAACACAATATTTCTTTTAAAGGTCCAGTGTGTAACATTTAGGAGGATCTATTGGCAGTAATATAATATTCACAGGTATGTTTTCATTAGTGTATAATCACCTCAATAGTTGTGTTTTTGTTACCTGAGGCTTTTGTATCTACAGATGCCATAGGTCGCCTTCCATGGAGGCCGCCATGTTGAATCGCCATGTTTCTACAAACTGAACACTGGCTTTAGATAGTGGTGTTTCGTGTTTCCCGCATTTGATGGCCACTGTAGTTTCTCCTTCGCACTTGGATTGCGATCCGCAGTTACACCACAACATTACACCCCTCATTTCCTGTCATTTTTCTGCTGTCACTATCTAATAAAAGCCTAAAATGCCTGACAGCTCGCAAGTCTGAAAAGAGTCTTTCAAACCATCTCTTAAGATAACACATATTGGGGTTTTTGTTTGTACATATACTATAAAATAACCTCAGTAAAAACCTTGGCTACATCTGCTCATTCCTACTATTCATTCCTTCTGAACTGAACATGCTTCTGTCAGTGAATCTACTCTTATGACTCTCAGAAAGATTCATTACAGGCCTTTGCATGAAAACGTGTGACCTAACACTGATCCCAGCTGATTCCTTCTTTTTAACAGTAACAGACTCTATGTAAATGCCTCCTCTGACAGAATTTTTATGAACCGCAGCCTGCCAATAGGATTCAGGTGGAGCTGTGTCGGGGGAGTGGAAGCTAGAGTTGATCAACTCCTCAGAGGGAGGTTTCAGCGTGTTCAGGCAAGACACACTGCCTCACATTGCCTTTTCTTCATCCGTGAGTTGTAAGGAAACCTCAGAGCTCCTCTAATTGCTAAGAGTGCCTGACATTTTCAGGTCTTCTCCCGTCTTATCTCCTCAATGGATCACGAGTAAGAAGTGAGACTGAAGTTAAATGAGAATGCAGGACAAGGCCAACAGGGATTCACAAAAGAAATCAGTGGGAGAGATCAGTGATCAACAGGAGCAGCAGCCTCAAGGTACTGTGACAAGAAATACTGTCTTACACTGATGATTAATATTGACCCACTGTGTGATAGTAATATGTAAATAACTGTATATACAGGACAAACTTTACTGTTTGTCTCTTTCTTCCTGTAACCAAATTTCCTTAGAGTCATCTTCCAAGTGGGTGTCTTTGGCATAGTAGCATCTGATTGCCCAATCATACATTTCCTCACTTGCTGATGCTTCTAAAATACTGTGTGACAAGTTTTACATGTAAAATGCATCATACAATGGAGATTAAAAACACAATTTTGCTAATCTCATATCATATTCTGGAGTCTTGCAGTTAACCCATTCATCTCATTTCACCATGTTCTGTCACACTTCTTGCTTATAATATTCAACACAACATCTCCCATGTGCCACCCAGTTAAAGCAGGCTTTTAAAAACACTTTTCAGTTGGAAAACTGCAGTATTTTCTGTGCCCTGTTTTCTCTTGCCCAGATGAGAGGAAAGCAGCTCAGACGAGAACCTTCACCAGGTGGATGAATGTGTTTCTGCAGAGAGTAAGGCACAAATCAATGCAATTCTTTTATACTACCTCATAAATGGATTCACCAATAATGTTTACCGTTTGCTATTTCCAGCGTGATCCTCCAGTTGAAGTGCACGACCTGTTCACAGACATTCAGGACGGCAGAATACTGATGGCTTTGCTGGAGGAGCTCTCTGGGTGCAAACTAGTAAGAGTTAATTTATACAGTGGAACAATTTGATGTCACAAAGAAGGAGAAAATACACAACACTAGTAAAGGACCAGCGTGTAAGATTCAGTGTCCATTGAGCTGTGCAGTTGCCGATTGCAACCATTCCAATACAGCCAAACCTTCCAAGTGTTTAGGAGAAACAACGGTAGGCAAAAAAAGAAAAGGCCCAATCTCCATAGAAAAGGTTCCACTCCCCCTGTAGATCCAGTACAATTGAGTAGAGGTTAAATCCATTTAATAAATCAGCTTAAATTGATTGACTGCTTCATATCCACTTTAAGATTGACATGTCAGCAAATATGAAGTCAGTTAGCTTAGCTTAGCACAAAGACTTGGGGCAGAGGGAAACAGCTGGCCTGGCTGTGTTTATAGGCAACAAAATCCACCTAACAGCACCTTTAAAGCTCGGGCCAAGAAATAGACAACAAACAATAAGTCACTTTTTTTGTTTTCCTTTGGAGAGAGCCAAGCTAGCTGTTTCCAAGTTTCCTGTGTTTACACTAGGCAAAGCTAACCGGCTGCTGGCTGTAGCTTCATATTGGCGGTACATAAGGGTGGTATCATTCTAATTCTCGTGTTTCCTGAAACTCTCAACTATTCCCTTAAACGTTATGTCTTATATTAGCTTTACAGGTTTAGGTCGTCTCCTCACCGCATTTTCAGGCTGAACAACATTTCGAAGGCCCTGGCTTTCCTGGATGATAGACATGTGAGTGTGTTTGCTTGTTAGTCAATTGTTTTGACATGGCATACATTTACAATTAAATCAGGAAAAACTTGATCGCGGATGATGTCTGCTCCCCGTTGTCCCTCAGGTGAAGCTGCTTGGCATCGATGCCTCTGGTATTGCTGATGGCATCCCTTCTGTTGTTCTTAACCTTGTCTGGATCATCATCCTGTATTTCCAGGCAGGCTATTTCCCATCATCCATCACTCTAACGTCTTCATATATTATTTTCCTCTCTGCCCAGTGGTTTGTCTTTGCCGCTGACCTTACATGCACTCCACTCTTTTATCCTAATACAGGTAAAGGAGGTGACAGGAGGGCTCCAGAGGCATTTGTCTTATAGCCTCTCTTCCTTATCAATGAGCACTTACCCCTCCTCCGCTGACCTCTCACCTCAGCCAAATGACATTGGCAGCTACTCCTGCAACACCCTGCCAAGCAAAGGCAGAAAGGCTGCCAGAGAGGCAAAGTACCATGGGAAAGCAATCAAGACTCTGCTGCAATGGGTCCAAACATGTACATCAAAGTGAGTCTGAAAAAGATGCAAACGCTTAGAAATTCATTTTTGTCAACATAACATCTCGAAACCCAAAAATTATACTTATACAACCAAAATGAGGGAAGGAAAATGTGTGAGCTGGCTGTGTTGAGCTTCTGTTTTTTTTATTATGCAATTTTAAATTTGCAGCTTTGGGGTGGAGGTGCATGACTTTGGGAAGAGCTGGAGGAGTGGGCTGGCATTCCTAGCTATGATTAAGTCCATAAACCCAGCCTTGGTTGACCTGAGAGAGAGCCTGTCTAGAGTGCCAAGAGAAAACGTCCAGCTGGCTTTCATGATAGCCCATCACAGTTTGGATATACCACCTCTGCTGGAGCCTGAAGGTAAAAGCTTACTGAATATAAAGTGTCTCACGTTGGTCCATTTTCATCCTCATAACAAATGGCTTTCTGCATCTACACCAAGACAGTGCTACCCCTGCACCTAAGTAGGTGCTAGAAACACCCTATGGGGGAATGATACCACCTATCCCAGACCAGAGGAGTGAATCAGAAGCATTTGCCCCATTGCAGACCAATTTAAAAGTTGACCTTGCTTAATAGTCTCTTTAGTAACAGTTTATTCTGCTAATGTGTGAAAACTATTCCTCTTTCCCCAGATGTTTTGTGCACTTCACCAGATGAGCGGTCCATCATCACATATGTGTCTATGTTCCTGGGGCATTGTTCAGGCATAGAAGAGGTTAGTACGGCTTGAATATTTCAAGATTTTTGCTTTTTTACTTTCTTGCCGAGAGCTAGATGAGAAAATTGCTACCACTCTCATATCTGTTACATATGAAGCTACCAGCTGGGAAAAATCTTGCTTATTTAATCGGTACAGAAACCAAATTGTAAAAGCAACCGTTTGTGTTTTTACTGGTTATGTGCAGGAGTATTTCTTGTCTGAGTGCAGTAAGGATTAAAGGTTCTTGTACCAGTTAAACAAATTAGATATATTATGTCTTTTGGTGAGTTTTAAGGGTACTGGTAGGCAGATTTTGTTAACTTTGGACGAAACCAGGCTAGTCTTGATGCTAATCTAAGCTTACTGGCTGCTGGCTGTAGTTTAATTTGTAACTCACAGGAATGTCAGTGGCATCATCTTTCCCATCTAATTCTCTTGAATGACAAATGCATTGACAAACACTATGAATCAAAGATAAAGCATTATTTGCACTGACATCATGTAACTACCACTCATAAACCATATATTACAGGATCGTATAACCGCTATGGAAATTCCAGAGATCCCAAATTTTGGATCACTTGAGTCAGTCAGCTTTGGGGAGACCCATGCTGATGACCCAGAAGTGCAAGCTTGGCTGAAAGGCTTGGAGAAGAGCAGTGAGCAGCAACTGTGGAAACGGTGGGCTAGAAGACCCTCAGGGACTTCTGATGTCTCCTCCAGCAGCGGAGACATCTTTCCATCCTGTCGTAGCCAAAGCATCACTGAACAACCTGCAGGCAGTGCCGCCAGCTCACCATTCAACAAAAGCAAGCATCGAAGCGTTTTAAAGCCACCCAGTCCACTGGATGCAGGCATAGTCAGCCAGGACATCAGATCATGGATGGAGAAAGCGTCTCTGGATCATGGCTACAACAAGACAAGAGTGGATGAAAGTCATTTTTCTTTGAGCTCCGAGGAAGGAATCTACAGTTTGTCAGCACTGGACTCAGATGAGGAGGAGGCCTACAGCTACATCCTGGATCTGAATAAAGAGGTTTTTCAACCATATAATCAGCTGAAAAGACCAGTACCAAGGGTTGAAGAGGAAACAGCAGAAGAAATGTTTCTGAATGGACAGCAGACTGAAGAGTCAAAACATCCGGAAGTATGTGTGACGTTAAACGGCAGTGGATGTAAACATGAAAAAAGCTCACTTGCACAAAATGTTGAACCAGAAGTCAGGGCTCGGTCGGTGGTTCATATGAAGTTTGATCCAGACAAGAATGAAAGTAGCTCCAGAAAGATGGCAAACAATGGAGCTATGTTTGACGTGGAGCCAGAGGAAGAAAGCGGAAGCAGAAAGGGACGTGAAGAGGAGAGAGTTGTCAGAGGACAGAGTAATGATGACACCGATTACTGCGAGGAAGAGAGAAAGAAGGAGAAGACAGAAAATGCTACAATGGTGACGCATGGTTATGATAAAACAGAGGCTCTGGTGGACGGAACCAAGAAAACAAAGCTTTTTGAGTCGGGTATTTGGAAGAAAGAGCTTCAGGAACCGACTAAAAGAAGGCTTTTTGACAAACGTCGACAAGGCAGTGAGAAAAGAACGGCAGACGGAGAAGAAGAGGAAGACAATTTGACAACGTTTGAGGAAGGGCGGGACAGAAAGTTAGTGAAAGAAAAAGAGGGAGAGGATAATGTAAAGGAGGAAGAGAGGGAAAATCAGCAAAGTGGGAATGTAGAAAGTTTCATGGTGGAAGTAAATGAAAAAATATTAATAGATGTGGCTGTAAATGAAGTCAGAGGAGCCGATGCAACTGGAATTAACACAAAAGAAGAAAATGAGAGGAAAGTCATTGCCGGCCCCAAAATGGAAGATTTCACTTGTAATGATGAAGGCAAGGAGGTATTCAGTGGTGAAGTCATTAATTTAATGGATTTTGAGGCAGTTACAACAGAAGATGAGAAAGACAGGGAACTTAATATTAACAGACGGAAACTGACTGATAAGAAGGCAACAACAATAGACCATCCTGGTAAAAATACCCCAAAAAATGGAGGGACCGACCATAGCGGTGATAACAGTTGGACTCCTGCCTGCAGTGCAACCTCTCAGTCAGTCAGGTAGGTCATAGCATTAGAGATTTATGTGTACAGATATAATTGACTGTTGGCTAAGCACTGCTTAGATTACCTCCTTGATTATGGTAACAATGTGTCAAGCTTTCAGTTTGACATGGTACAAATGCAGTTTACAGTGATAACGGCAGCGTTTGATGCTCTTTTCTGGTTGACGACAGTTGTTGATGGCATGTTGTTGGCCGAAACTATGACTGATGCCAGCAGGTTTTGTCATCTGTAGCTAACTAGAGCTAACACCTCTGTGAGGTGGTGAAACCTCTGGCTCAAGCTCAAGTTTTATTCATTCCAAAAACAGAAATCCTGTAAAAGGGTGTTAAATATGCGCAGGATGGCTATATAAGATATAACGCTAAAAGAATGTGGCTAATTCTATATCCCAGGCAAAAAAAATCAATGGAAGACAAGGAAATAAAGGAGCAGCACACGCAGTTTTTGTATTGCAACTTAGAGCTAGCCAGCCCTAATATCAACATATAGCACATATTATAACTAAAATTGAGTTCTAAAATGTTCATCCTTCTAATATAACCCTTGAATAATTTGGCAAACGTACCCTGTGTGATACAAGTTTGGCGGGAGTTGCTTGAGAGTAAACTTCCCAAACCAAATAAAGAGCAGGACAGAGTTAGCATGAACTCCGATACACTAGCATCTTGGCTCACACAGGACAGATGTTAACAGCTATTTTGTAATTTAACCTGTAACCTCACAAAATGCTGTGATACCTAATAACTAGTTAATGACAGGCCCATTGCCTTTGGAAACAACACATGGTTACTATTGTATCCTAGTTAGCGGGGCATGCTACTGTTTGCAGCTAATGCTAGAGCGCACGGTTTCAATCAGTTTCTTACAGTACACTTATGTTCTTATATCGAATATTGATCGTACTCCAGCCCCAAGCACAGCAGGTTCATCGTCAACAATGCAAATAAGCTGTGTTTGGTCTTGTTGTTTTAATCTAACTTCCATTTCTTCATCATCAATATGAACGTGAAATGTCTAATCAAGAACTCTTATCTGCTTTTCGACAGAGAGGAAGGATTCATTCTTCAGTCTTTAGCAGCCTTGTGTGACATAACCCCATTAGAGCTGGAAATGCTCTTGGTCCTGTGGATTCTGCTCTACTGCTGCTTCATCCTACCTCAAATGAACCTCTGAGTCTCCCTGTAGTACACCCTTCTCATTAAGAAATGCTTATTAGCCCAGTTTCCACAAATGAGGCAAACAGGGACACGTAGGGCTGGGTTGACTCTTTATCTGTATCACCAAATTTCCCTCAAGGCAGCATTTAATGATTATGTTTTCTTTTTGCTGCCAGCAGAAATAATTTGTCATTTGGGCCATCGTTGTCAGATGAACACATAATGCTGTTGTTCCCATTATTACAATTTTTTTCAGCTACTTGGTCTTACAATACACCAAGTATTAGACATGGTTTGGGAGTTTTAGTGCGTTTTTGCTGAATGCATGTTCAAAATGTTCTGTTTATTTGATTTAGTTTTCTGGCAGAAATACTCCTTTCACTTCCAGTGGATGTTACCAACCACATGGTGGCATCGCAGCATTACAGCAGCAACTGTCTCACATGAAAGACTGTCGTTACAGCATTCTGTTGACGGCTGAGAATCCCATATGACCTGCTGTTTAATTAGAAGCTGTATTGACATGGTGAGATTAAGCTGATAATATTTAATGAGCACTTTGACATTTCGTAGACTCTCCCTGTGTCACTTGTGGCTTAGAATGTATATTGTTTCATTGTTTTCATCTCAAATACTGTATGATAGTTAAAGCCTTTCAACAATGCAAGCTTTTTTCATGACATTTTTGTCACTTTGAGATATAAATAATAAACCAGATACTCATTCTGTGTCATATATCTTCTGATCCTTTCCACAAGATAGAATCAGGCACTCTATTTCCAGGTGCTGTAGACACATTAGGCACATGTATAGTGTCTTTGTTATAGTGTATACACAGTGAAACTAGAGCAAAACTGAAGTATGCATCAGTTGCATAAGTGTTCAAAATCCATGTTGACCACAATGTGTATTAAAGGGGGAGGATGAGTATGCTCTGTCCTCACTGTCCACAAAATACACACACACACTCATTGGCTCTGAAATTCTAAGAAACTAAGCATGCTGCCATTGTTTGCTTGGAGCTCAACCTAAGGGTCAAAAGCTCAGCCCCCGGAGATCGATATACTTTCAACACTACCGCCACCCCCACACCAAGCCACAAGAACAACACTTCCCTAAAGCTGGAGTTTGGCCGGTCTTACGTGAGATCAACCTGCGGCTTTTCTGTATCAGGCCAATGCAGGATGGTGAGAGAAGGAGCGATAATGTCTGTTATGTACATTTTTCCATGTCTGACAGTGCTGGCATTGCTAACGGGTTGCACAGCAGATGGGTCGGCTCTACCAAAGCCTGAGAAACACTTCAGCGGGCCTCTGCAAAGGGAACAAGAGGTCAATCAGCAGCAACAGCTCAACACATCAGCCCTAAACACAGCCTTGGCCTTTGAACCTTACCATAACCTGTCCACCAGAACCAGTGCTGAGCCAGGGATCCAGCAGCAAAAACAACACAACATCTTATTCTCGCCCTTGGGCCTGGCGTCAGCCCTGGCCCTGCTGTCCCGAGTGTCTGGGTCTGAGAGTCGGAGCCAGGCCCTGGAGGCACTGGGGCTGGCAGCCAACTCTACAGAGCAGAGCGTGGAAGCCGCCATATCTGCTCTTACAGATCTGCAAGATAGCCTCACTGTCCAGGAGAGAGGGGGTGGAGGGGGGGTTCAAAGGGCAGAGTCTGAGGCTGGAGCCGGAACAGAAGGTGGGATTGGGGCCACAGCAGGGGTGGAAATTGGAGGGGCAGATGCTGGAAACAGAGCTGATGCAGATGATGGAGCAGAGGGTAGGGCTGGACCTGAGGATGGGGTTCATGCTGGGAGTCAGATCAGAGTGTGGAGCGGCCTACATATTGATGGAAAACCCTCACTACGCTATGATAGGTTTTTGTCCACGTCTCAACACACTGGACCCTCTGCCTTCAATATCAGCTTTGAGACGCTGATGAAAGACTTGCAAACCTCTGACAAACTTGAACTTAACAATTATGTGTATTTCAAAGGTAGGGCCTTGCTTTATTGGTGATGAAAGTCGCAGTTTTTGTACATTGATATTTTCAACATAGGGTCGGGAGGTATTCCCGTACATTAAGGGTATAAACAATCAGACAGATATATTGCTTTTTAAAAGACATTCAAGTGAAAGCTGAAATAAAAATGAATTGCTGCTAAATTAGAAAACTCACTACAGCTTCAAAATGTGCTCATTGTGTCAATGCAGTACCACCCACTGCATAGCACATTGAGTGCCTGCTTTTTCATCATCTTTGTTTTGTAAGAAGAGCACATGCTCACTTGTGACAGTTATTGGTAGTAAATTCACATAGCGGGTTCTTTTTTTATAGGTGTGCAACCTTTATCTTATCCAATTTATCTTAGTTCATCCATAACCTGTTCCCTTTATTAATGACACATAAATCAGGTCGCCAACCATTTGAGCGTCGCCACACAGTGCCACGGAGCTTCCAGCCAAACGCTACGACCAGCGTGGAGGTAGCCATGATGTTCAGGGACGACTCTTCTGAGGTGATGATGCTATATGACACCAACTGCTCAGCCACAGTGGTCCGGCTAGCCCAGTCAGAACGCCTGGCCTCACTGCTCCTGCTTCCTAAAGCTGAGCTGCAGCCCCTGGAGGACTGCCTGTCTGACAGCCGCATGAGGTTTTGGCTCAGCAACCTGAAGCCGGGGTAGGTGGTGAGTCCAAATTGTTGAACACGAATGAGGTGCAAACCAATGTCAAGCTACCCTTTCATTCGCATGTTTTCCTGACTGCTTGCATGGACTTTTGTGTCAGCAGCTTCAAGGATGAGTCAATATAAAAATGATTTCACATGTGCCATTTGGCGTCCCTATTTCAACACAGTCATTGTAAAGCTATAAAAGAACATTTGAATGCCTTTTTCTTATTTAACCTAAAAACAATTAAGTATACACAACAATCTTATTCATCCCCAGTGGTATCCAGCAATGCAGAGTATTTTTATGTGTCCTGTTTTCAAGACGTCTGTCTTTGAGATTTCTGTATTTTCTTTTGTGGTGCAGCATAAAAAATTGTGTTTCTGTTCACCAGTTATTATGAGGAGTCTCTAACCTTTCTCAAATTCATACATGAAATTTGAGAAACAAAATGCCATGTTCATGTTTTTTAAACATTGTCTTTTTTATTTATGTATTTATTTATTTATTTTGGATGGATGAATGTGTGTAATCCTGAACAAATAAAGCATGACATTACAAGGGCATGGGTAAGTGATGAAATATGTTTGCTTATTTTTTTTCTGTTGATTTTTGTAATTTGACAATGCAAAAGTAGTATTTTTTGCAGGGCTTTTTTAAGTACTATGTTTAATGCTTAGGGTTTAGATGTGAAATATGTCTGGGAATACTGCACAAATGTGCATAAGCATATATTAACCCAAAGGTTGGGCATGTACAGTACATGCCCTCTGAATAGTGCTTGTTTATCCCTGAGTGAACAGTATATTGATCCATGTCATGCTGCAGACTGGTCCCCTCCTGTCACTTGCTTTCTGTTGTTCCGTAGCATGATGAATGATGCTGAGTAGATTCTAAGTCAGCAGTAATTATTGCTCTCTATACATCAGTGAGTGAAAGCCTGCACAATGGCTCCCATGTGTTGTAACAAGACAACTTAGGGCAAATCCATTCACAAATTGATTGTTGTTTTCACAGGCGGGCAGAAATCCTTTTCCCTAAGTTCCAACTGAGGAAATCCTACAGTTTAGAAAGCCTCCTGAAGAACTCTGGAGTATCATCCATTTTCTCAGACTCAGCAGACTTCTCAGGAATATCATCCAAGACAACGCTGAAACTTGTCAAGGTTAAGAGAGAGACAAAATATCCTATTATTCTTTTTCAGAATGTAATAAGTACTTGATTGTGACCTTTGAGGAGCATATTACACATTAGAAATTTACTTTCATTAACTTTGTGAAATGGGCATGCTAAGCTATACTTGTCATTCTTTCTTTACCACGTACATTCATTCATTTTATTGTCTCGATCTCTGTTCTCCCAATACTCCTGTTTGTGTTGTTATACTCAGGCTCCTCATGAAGTTATGCTGGAGGTGGAAGAGACCAAGTCAGAAGATGGGGGGAGACCTGACATCATGCTGGACTTCTCTGTCCCTCCGAGAATCACCTTTAACAGACCGTTCATGCTCATAATCTATGACGATCTCACAGGGCTCGTCCTGCTCATAGGGAGAATTATTGATCCCACAGATGTCTAGACTAGAGTGAACATTACACTCTCCTTTTTGTCCTTTTTTCCCCTTTTGTTATTGATATAATACGGCATCCACTTACATTACAAAACAGCTTTGGTTTGTTTTTCCCAGTAGTATGGCATCTCATTTTGGGGGGAAAAAATTTCCAGCAATTTCACTGAAGTTGCAGTGAGTGTGTTTTGTTTTACCTCCAATTTTCCAAACCATTCAGGATGATTTATAGTTCGTTTTTCCATTTTCACAAAATGATGAAATGACATTTGCATGGCAGTAATTTATCCTTGTGACTGAATCTCTGCTATTCTTGCAAAAACATAAAACACTTTTCTTCCATTACAAAAGCATTTTCTCTTTTGTCATTTTTTTCCCCTCCGCAGCCCATTTCCTCCTGAAACATCTCTTTATCGTCTTATGCAATTATCAGAAATGGATTTGCTAGAACATCTAGGCTTATTCGCAAACACAAAAAGGAAAAGTCTCATAAAACAGTGTTACATTTTCACACAGCAGAAGAGTTTAGTAGCTCCTGAACATTGGCTCATTTTTACCTCGGCATCAGACATCCTTGTGGAGATATTTAGCTCACTGAGGAGATGCTGAATAGAGGAGAGTTTGATGAATAGGACAACAGATCTATCCCAAGTAACAGAAATGTCAGCCTATTAATCAAGGAAGGTCCAACTAGCTCCTTGAAAACCCCAGGTTTGTGAGTCAATAAGCAGTCCCCAGAGATGAGGTGCATCACTTTTTTTTTAGCTTCATCCCCAAGAAACTCTGAAACCTACAATCTGACAAGCAGGGCCATTTCACGCAGTGACTCTACTGGGGCCAGATGTTTAAATGATGCGTGTGTGGTGAGAATGTGTGCATACTTCACACAAATTTGATTGTTTATCCTTCTGACAGTTAATAATGATGACTGAGGTATCACTGCTGATGATGGTTTGGTATGGGCAACATAAATGACCACAGCCTTGTAATTGTTGTGCGTAATGACAACTGCTCTGGTGCTGTTAGAGATCCTTGTTGCAAAATCTCTGCATTCTTCTCAATGACAGGTCTAACAAGTGGTGACGCAATCAGAAATATCATTATACAGATGTTCATGGATGTTTCTACATCCATTTATAGCTAACTATGACAGTGAAAATGTGGCTTATGTGCCTACAATGACTAAGATTTAAAAAACAGAACCAGCCAAACGAACAGACAAAATACTTATAATACAGTTTGCATATTTCTGTCTTTGGGCATAGATGACTCTATACAATTTTATGCATCTGGCCCCAGGTATGGAGAGGCAAGACAGCTGGCAGTGTTTGAATGTTGGTTGCTTTGTGGTTTTTGGGTGATGTGGTGATTTAAGGTACGTAATGTAAGTTACAATCTTTTCCTTAAACTAACAAATTAGTTTTGGTGCATAAACCATTATATATAGTAGACAGAGCTTCCAGGTCTCTATAGTGAAGCCATAGTGTTTTAAACCTGCATTCTATGTAAAGGCCAGCAGGGAGGGGCTCCATCCAACACACCGATACCATGCTGTCTTAAGGAGAAATGACCTTACTTCTCACTTGACTTATGAGCTCAGTGAACAGTTTCCTAATGAGTTTAGGGTCTCGGGCTCTAGTTTCAAGTCTTCTTCCGTACAGCATGATGTACATTTAGTAAATTATGGTCAAATTTAGAGTAAAATAGACAATAAAGCAGGGTATGCTGGGTAAATAATTCTTAGGATGTGTCCAGTGCACCGCACAAACTCAGATCTAACTGTCAATCTATGCAGTGCTGATCAAATACAAAGCAAGATTTTGTTACTGCCTATTGCCTATTTCTTGCCTATAATCATTTTAGAAACATATTTTAGCGTAATGTTCAGCTGTGATAAGATTGTGTGTGACCAGGCGAGCCGCCATTGTTTCCTGCTATGGACGAGTTGAAACTGCACAAAAAAGCCACTAACACAAAAGATACAACTTTCTGATGAAGTGAAGCCAATAGTGATAAAAGATACAGATCAACATCAATATTTAAAAAATTGTAGGTCTTACAGAATTGATATACACCCCTCATTATATACAATATTGACAAAGAACTTTAAAAGACTATAAAACAATTAAAGAAGACTTAAACATCAATCAAGAGGGAACAAGAAGTTTGTGAAAAATAAGGTGTATCAGATTTATTAAGCTACAGCAATTATTTCAGTGTGTTGTACATAAACAAAATATAGGTAAACATATGTATCGGATCAGCTGTGTATCCACAGGACTTATTTAAGGTTTTTTACTTGGGTTGAAGGCCAAAAAAGCTTAAATCAGGACATGCCTAGTCTAAATATTTTATTATACCGTACATTATATCCAGCTGACTGTTGTATTATAAAATGATCATTAAAGGGACATTGTGTAGGAATTTGTCCCATCTAGCGGTGAAATTGTATTTTGCATTCAAACGAATAGTGCTCTCTAGTGCCTCGTGTTTTCAAATGCGTATTGCAACTACGGTAGCCGTTATGAAAACTTTAAGAAGCCTACCTGTCGAGGAGAAAGCAGGCAACTTCAGCGTCCCTTTGGAAGTCTTTCTCCTTCATTAGCTCTTTCCACTTGGGAAAAGCTACCCCGATGTTTACCCTCGTTTTTTGAATTTGCCGGTCACGTTGCCTTTTTAATTCCCTTTTTCACTTTTTTGGCGACGAGGATTCCTTCTCCTGTGGCTCGGCATAAGTATGATCCTCCATTATTAACTAAAGTGCAGTGCAGACTTTCAAATGTGCCGGGGCAGTGACAAGCGCCTCTCACTGATCTCCTTCTCCGTTAGAGCTGGTTTCAGTCACATGGCGCTGGCTCTGAACGAAAACGCGTTCTGGAATAGCTAGACAGGTAGGCTAGTGCTTTATGTCCCTCTCGGCGATTATACTTTTTCAAAATGGCAGAATGACATTGAAGCCTCCATGGACTTGCCCGTCCAATGCATATACAGATAAGAAATTCTTCACTTACGAGGATAAGTCAGATCATTGGCAGAGGTAATTTTACACCAATGAGGACACATTTATGAATGAAGACATTTTAGCTAATAAAATACTTAAAACACTACACAATGTCCCTTTAATGTATTATGTTGTATATGTATTATGTATTGTGTTGTTTATAGTTGGCTTGAAGCAAAATAAAGTTTAATTATTTTTCAACTTTAAATCAATATTGCTATTAAGATGAGTCGACATAGAGTTCAGTGTCTAAATGACACTGATTAATGGACTAATGATTTAGAATTCATGTTATTTTATGAAAACAAGTATACCATTTCAGGAAGGATTTGAAGTGAAAATTGGAATATCAAGTCAGAGAAACTTTACAGTCAATTTTTTTTTAATAATGTTATGATTAATGTAAGAATGAAGGTATGTGGCATGTTGTTTATAACACAACATTGTTGGAACAGTCCATTATCTCACCAGTGGTTCTTTGCTTAGGTTGTACTAAAGGATTTATGTTGCATCAGTAAAGATAGTTGGGCCTGATATCTAAGGACAGAGAACAGGGGCTGGTCTTGGTTAATTTTTGACTAGAGTGTCAGCTGACTCTCGGAGCTCCTGTATATAATGGGGACATTTCTGCCAAACAGTCTGCAGCAAAAACGACATTAAAGGTAAGCATGGCACTTAATTCAAATATCCAGTTTTTCTAGTTCAACTTGAAACTTTAAATGTTTTAGATTAGAGATTATTTTGTATAAAATAAATTGTAAATCTTTGCCTTTTAACTAATACTACTACAACCTACTGCGGTTGAGCCCCACTAACCTCCTCTGGTTTCTCTGGCCAGGCTGTAAAGATGCATGGGATCTTTGCTAGTTGTGCACTGGCTGCACTGCTACTGGCTGCAGTCTGGGCAGACCACCACCACAGCCACCACAACCATGGCACTGAACACAGCCATGATGGAGAAATGAGCTGCCACAAGCTGTCTCCTCCCAATGCTGACTTTGGCTTTGCCCTCTACAAAAGTCTGAATGCCAAGGCTGCTGCTGGAAAGAACATCTTCTACTCGCCGCTGGGCATCTCCACTGCTCTGTCCATGCTCTCTACAGGGGCCAGTGGTGAAACCCACAGCCAGCTGTTCTCCAGCTTGGGCTACAGTGCTCACAACCAGGCACAGATCAATGAAGCGTACGAGCATCTTTTCCATATGCTTGGCCACAGCCAGGAGAACCAGCAGATGGTTGTTGGAAATGCTGCTGCAGTGCGCTCTGGTTTCAATCCTCTGGAAAAGTTCCTGAACGATGTCAAGCGCTTCTACTCTGGTGAAATCTTCAATGTTGACTTTACCAAATCTGCGGAGGCTGCAGCAGAGATCAACAGATTCATTGCCAGTAAAACACAGGACAAGATCAAAGATATGGTGAAGGACCTGGACCCTGAAATGGCCATGGTGCTGATTAACTACGTCTTTTTCAGAGGTAGGACACATACGCATACAGAGAAATTCTCAAAAGCATGCAGATATAGATAGAAGTTCTGGTGCATATCACCTTGTTGTTTAAGGCTCTCAATTACAGAGCCAGAAATTTAGAAGAGACCAGTCTGAATGGTATTACAATGTGCAATTTTAGCACATATTTCAACATTTTAAAAGAAGTAACCACAATTGTTTGAGTTGACATGCAGTAACAACATTTCATCTTCATCCTTCCCCCTTCACTGCATTATACAGGACAGTGGGAGAAACCCTTTGATGGTAACCTGACGAGCAAGGCAGACTTCCGTGTGGACGACACAACCACGGTTCAGGTGGACATGATGAAAAAGACCGGTCGCTTCGACTTCTATCAGGATGTTGACAACCACACCACTGTCATCATGCTGCCCTACAAGGGCAACACCTCCATGATGATCGTCCTGCCTGATGAAGGCCGGATGGCGGAGGTGGAGGGCTACATCAACAAGGACTACCTCAGGCACTGGCATGACTCACTTTTCAGGAAGTAAGAGATGACTTCTGTCTTACAAACTAACGACTGAAAAAATGGTTCAGGTGTTCCACTGGATCAGATGTATAAAGTGTATAATAAAAATTTTGTACAGCAAAAGTTGATTAAACAAGCTGTAAGTCAACTGTATATTCCAGTGATTCTGACCCTGGTTCTGTTTCTCAGTTCTGTTGATCTGTTCCTGCCAAAATTTTCCATCTCTACTGAGGCTTCCCTGGACAGCACACTGAAAGAACTAGGCATAACCAATGCTTTTGCAGACAATGCAGATTTCTCTGGCATATCTGAGGAGGTCAAGCTCAAAGTCTCAAAGGTAGGAGACACGAACATGCCTTCACATCTTTTAAATAAATTGGCATATTTCAGGAATCTGTCTATTTCATGACAATTAGGCATTAAGAATATTGACATGTTCACAAATACATAGATAGTGGATGTTGTAAAGACCCTTTGCTAGCCTGTAGCTTCCACAGTTTTCCAACATCTGTGCTCTACTTTTAACAAGACACTGACTACCTCCTCCTGGTTCCTCCACAGGTGTCCCACCAGGCTGTGCTGAGCGTGGATGAAACAGGAACAGAAGCAGCAGCTGCCACCACCATCGAGATCATGCCCATGAGTATGCCTGAAACCATAAAACTTGACAGACCCTTCTTAGTCTTCATCCTGGAGCACTCAACTAGGAGCATCCTCTTCATGGGCAAGATCAACAACCCCACAGCCATGTAAAGATGCTAGGGAAATTAATGTTACAATTGTTACTGTAGTAAGTTTTAGTATTTTATTTTGACCTCAGTATCTGAAAGCCCTACGTAGAGGTCACAGTGATATCAAGAGCATTGTGGGAAATGGTAAACAGAGGATAGTTTAATAAAAAAGACAACAGAGCTTTCATAAAGTAACAGAAACACACACAATTACTACCATCTGTCATCAGAACATGGCTGGGTGTATAAATGTCCAAATACATCATTGTATCCAGCTGACTGTTGTATATGACTGAAACGTTAGTAGATGTGTAACTTCAAGGATCTGCTCACACATTGAGCTAAGGTGTTATCGTGCTATTGCTGTCTCAACATCGTTCAATATGAAGTGAAATAAAGACTTTTCATGAACAACTGGCATTTTATGTTATATTAATCTTTCAATATAATCTTGAGTTCACTGATCCAGTTATCATAACTAGGATCTAAATGATCTACAATACCAATTAATGCTAAAAAAAAAAGAACCAATTGTTTGTTGTAGTCAAAATTATTTGAAATTACAGTTTTGAATGAGCCTCTTTCCCTCCAACAGTAGTAGTAGTATTTAGTCATCAGACACAATAATACAATACGTATATATACGTAACAGTATACAACATATTGTACAATAGAAGGATTAAGCATAGCTAACAATCTATGCATTAAGAATTGACTAAAAAGACACAGGCAGAAGCAAAAAGCTTAGATATGCCTATTCTACAATATAATCAATTTAAGCTACCTCCAGAAATAACAAATGGTAAGGAAAACAAACATTTAACCCTAAAAAGTGGCTTATTTTGAAAACCAAAACTGAGTTACACATTCTTAAATGTATTTCTCATGCAAGAACATTTTCTTGTTCTTATCTTAACTTTTTCTTACTTTTTTGTATCGCAGGCTTGTACGAGTGTGCCATGTCAGACGTAATTCTAAAGTTTAATTTAAAAAGGAAACAAAAAATTGTGTTTGGATAACAGCAGACTAATTGCACATGTCTCTTAAGAGTGGTATGGACCACTCATACATTTTATTTGTGCCTAAGACAACATTTTTACAAGCAAATTTAAGAACAAATATGTTTGTACGAGTAGTTCTTGCATGAGGCCCATTGTTCCATAATTTAATCTCAGCAATAGAAATATTTCCTTTTAATCCCCATTTTCTTTAGCTTTTTGTACTGTAAACTTACAAACATCTCTAAAATCATATTTGCAATATTTTATTGATAACAGTCTGGCAGTGACTTTGATTTAGCTCTGAACATTATTTGCATTATTTTATAATATAACAAATCATGCAATTTTATACATAGGATTTTATAAACAGTGGATTAGTGTGTTTATTGTAACCAACCTTATTAATAATACATATGTTTTTTGTAGTAAGACTACAACTTATAGTTGTTTAAAGGTCAAAACCACAAATCCACACAGTAAGATATGTAATGAAGTATAAGTGAGCAATAATTTCTTTTTTATGATTAACATTTTACACAATAACACAATAATAACAATAACCTGAAGAGAGGGCACCCCCTCCGTCTTCCATCCCCTGACAAGTATTTGTCTGCCAATCATAATACTGGTTTGGACATAACTTTTTACATGTTTATCCTGTCCTGTCAGAACTGAATGATCACCCAAAATAAATAATCTAGGACTAAATGGCATTCGTATCTCTGTAATCTCACACAAATTGTCATAAATATTGGTCCAGTATTGTTGGACTTTATTACATGACCATAAAACATGAACTAGATTACCTTCTTCAGATTTGCATTGCCTGTTTGATGTGGGTAATAACCCTAATCTAAATAATCTGGAGGGAGTCCAATAAAAACGATGTATAATTTTGAATTGAATAAGACGTACTCTTGCATCCCTTGAAACTACTTTAACATTCATACAAATTCTGTTCCAATCTTCATCATTGAATGTCAGGTTCAGATCCCTTTCCCATGTCTTCTGCAGAGCTCAAATGTGCCCGTCGCCAAGAGTCTGAATCATCAAAGAATAATAGACAGCTGCCTCGTGTCCTTTTCCATAACTCTTTATAATTTTATCTAGGAGTTCTACATTGTGGGGAACCGATGCAGCCGACCCAAAAATCCTCACCAACATATGTCGAAGTTGCAAGTACCTATAAAAGTGAGACGTAGGAATATTGAACTGCTGCACCAAATCCCCAAAAGATTTTAAGGAACCATCACAATACATTTCCCCCAATGTGACCACACCATTCTCCCACCATATCTTCCAATAAATGGAGGATTTACCAATTCGTAGTTTAGGATTTAACCAGATCCTTGAAGAGACATTTAGAAAGGGATCAAGTTTAAATATTCGAGCAACCTTAGTCCAAATTAATTTAAGATGAGAGATTATTGGATGTGTTTTAGCTTTTTTATTTAATTTAGTAGACAAGACTTGCATGGGTGATAGAGGGGCCATCACAACTTGCTCCATACAGTACCAGGGGGGGCCCTTTCGGGAGGGAGAGACCAATGGGCCAGGTGCCTTAAATTAAAAGCATATGTAGCCCAGGTGGAAAAACATCACTGGAAGAGAGTATTTATTTATTTTTTTGTTTACATGGCAATTAAATGTTTTTTTTTTTTTTTTTTTTTTTTTTTTTTTCTCCCCCCCCGGGGGGGGGGTCCTTCCCCTCAACACCCAATGAGGGGCTACGCAGGCCGCTTAGTTCAGAGGTGAAGTCAATTTTTTTTCCGGGTCTTTTTGATCTCAGCCCCAAAGGGAGGAGGGCAGCTACCTGCTAAAAGGACATCTTTGGCAAAAGGGAAAAACTCGGAGTTAAACTGTGATAGGAAAAGATAGGACCAGTGCACTATCTACTGGGAGTCCGGAGCCAAGTGACTGTGGGCTGCTTATTTTTTTTTTTTTTTTTTTTGGCCCTTTCAGGGCCCCCCCCTCGAAGGTGCGCCTGTAATGGAGGGGGTGAAAGTTTTTTTTTTTTTTTTTTTTTTTTTTTTTTTTTTTTTTTTTGGGTGTTTTTTTAAGGGGTGGGGTTGTTTTTTTTTGGGGGGTGGGTGGGGGGTGTTATTGTTTTTTTTTTTTTTTTTTTTTTTTTTTTTTTTTTTTTTTTTTTTTTTTAAAATTTTTTTTTTTTTTTTTCTAATTTAAAAATATTATTTTTTTTATTTTTTGGGGTTAATTTTTTTTTTGGAAGGATATTGAAGGAATTTAATTTATTTCAATGTGAGTTTAAAGTACAGGAGGGTAATTTTGGTGCAGTTTCTCTCACTAGTAGGCCTATAGTGTATAAGGAGTAATTAAGCACACGATACCTGAAAGCAACTCAGTATGTGTATTTACTTTTATTTTAATTACACGTTATGTTATCCTGGTTTGATCTGGATATGATATATTTTGAATATTAATGGTTACTACCGTGAGCCTTATGGAAACACTGTTAATATGAACAGTAACACATGTGAGTTCTTAAATATTTAGTTCCATAATGAACTTGATATCTTAATTTTCATGTTGTGCAACTGAAAACGGAAGATTTGAGATTTATTAAGATTTAAGATACATGTATGAGGTTGATGCCATGTGTAGCATTATGACATTTAAACCTTTAAGGATGCATCGAGAATGAGAGTATAATAGATATGACCTTGTTTGTAGGTCAGGTTTTTGAAGGACGGGAAGATTGAGGACCAGGACGTTATCCTGATTGTGTCAGATGGCGAGCCAAAACCTTGAAGAAAAGACACCACAAGGAGATACACACGTACACACTCACACGCATTCACACTACATTCCCATAAACATTTAATATCAGGTGCACGCAACAATTTTCAGTTTGAAGGGCCCCAACGGACATTCTTACTTATTTTTTTAGTGTGCACACGTTTTGTTTCTGGTCATTTGGGTCATTGTTTATAATTTTGTATAAATTGAACATTTCTCTTATCAATGTAAAAATAAAGATTGACTACTCAACATTTATTCCTCTGTCTGATTCATTATTGCTGCTCAACGTATTGGCAACGAATTTGGTGTCTTCGATTCGGCCGGGTCTTATTACTAGTCAAACTCATTGTTATACTGTAATTCACTTTATATTCCTAAAATTGGTTACAGAAGTGGCGAGCCAGCCAGGAGCCATTTGATGTGAGCATCAATATTGAGGTAATGCCCAGTATGGATTTCATACAAAAGTCTGGTGTCAAAATTCCAAACGCTGTCATTGTCAGTGGGATTACCAAGTAGCTGACCAAGATGAACAGGTGATTGACTTCTAAAAGTATGGTAAAATGAAAGGATTGTTGTCGATGATTCACTGTCCGAGTTCTACCAAAACCTGATCGTTGAATATTCCAGTGGTACAGCCTAGAAGTTTAGAACCTCACTTACCGTATATGTACACTGCACAGGGTGACTGCCAATGTCTATGAAGTTAAGACACGAGTAGCGCATACACACCAAGGTGGAAGTAATGTCACAAAGACCTACTTAGCGAGCCAAGGAATTAGCTAAGCTCAGTGGCAAAGACTATGGTGAGGTGTTGAAGGAATGATTTCTCAGATCGGGAGATGTTGAAGGCTTGCGACCCAAACGAGGAATCCTCAAGGTGAGGCGCGTCACCCCCACCTGCTCAAAGAGCAACAGCCTCACATATCCTCAGATGTTTCACCAAGCAACAATGGTGCCACTGACCATGTTTTCTCACTGATGGGGAGGGCACGTCCCTTTCAGTAAGTGACATGAACCCACCGACATCAGAAGGTGTGGTCGAGCATATTGTGCGGAGGCAGGACGTCGTCCCACACATGCAATCCCAAGTGAGGCTCCGTTCCTTCTCCGGAAAGACTCCCAGACCTAATAATGAAACCGATTATGACACATCGCACACACATTGAACTGCTCCAAAATGATCCTAGCATGCCCCCCTGCAAATATCCAGAAAGATCTTTGAGTTTGCTCCCACCAGCAGCTGATGTAGTTAAGGGCTTACGGCCTGAGTCACCGCCAGTAGCCTACCTCAGCTCCTAGACTCTGCCTTTGGGACTGTGGAAGATGGGGAGGAGCTTTTGCTCAGTTCCTGAATACCCTCAAGATCCGGTTGAGAAACCATCCACCTACCTTCATCGCCTCCAGCTAGCATTAAACCGAGCCAGAAAGGGGAGGAGTTACATGTGAAGAGGTAGACAAACACCTCCTTAAGCAGTTCTGCAGGGGTGTTGGGATCACACTCTGCTCAGTGTCCTGCAACTGAACAAAAGAAGAGCAGCCCACCCCCATTCTCAGACCTCTTGCTAATGATTCGTTCTGAAGAAGATCGACAGCAAGCAAAAACCACTGTATGAGAAAACACATTGGCACCACAAAGCAAAGAGCTCAGTTGCAGTTCCATGGTGCATATGGTTGTGAACCAGAAAAAAGAGCAGTATCAGTACTATTGAGGATCTGAAAGCAGGTGGCTAGTCTGCAAAGCCAATTAACTACGTTCATGTCAAGAAAAGTCAAAGGGTTAGCAGCAAGGGATCTACAGGAGGCCTCAGAGCAGAGTGTCAAAGCCAGATGACGCAGATACAGGAATGCAAAGACAGACTAAAAAAACAGACATACAAACCCAAGCCCTGGTACTGTTTTAACTGCGGCGAAGATGGGCACATTGCTCCCTGCTGCACCGACCCTCAAACCCCCATTCTAGTGGCAGAAAAGAAGAAGCAGTTAGAGGAAAAACACAGAAGTGGGAAGCACAAATGATTCAAACTTACCTTTAAACGGGTAACAGTTCCTGTTGTGGGACAAACAGGGGCTGAGGAGAGTCAACAACGTCCCTCAGACGTAAAGAATGACAACAACAACAGAGGCAAAACTACAGAGATCAACAAAGACAGTACACCTGCAGAGAACGTCGAAGCTCAAACATGTTCCGGCCTACAGCA